>NW_005841968.1:2887448-2906743 GCF_000455745.1 Alligator sinensis | reverse complement strand
TTTTTTAATGTGTAGGGCCCTAAACTCAAAGTGGGGCAGCTAGTAGTGAACCCCCAGCTGGGCAGGGATTTCTAGGATTCCCCACCCAGAATTGCCAGTATTTCCTGCCCATATGGGGGCTCACTACTAGCTGCCCACCGGCAGAGCGGGAGGGGGCTGGGACCTGCCCCTCTCCTGCAGCTCTTTCCAAGTCCCCTGCCCCAATCGGGGAGCTGGGGTCAGGAGGTCCCTGCTGCTGGGGCAGGGGATCATTATCCCTGCTCTGGGAGCAGGGAGCAATGTACCAGCCCTGGCCAAGAAACAGCTTTCTCCTGGCCCAGTGCTCCTTCCCAGCCCCTGGGCTAGTACCTAAAGCTCCTCCTGGTAACAGCAGGGCCCCATTGCAGGGACCCAGGAAGTGGGAGCTGTTTCCTGTCATTAATAGCATATCTGCTCTCGCTTCTTTGCACGTGTAGATGCCTGCCCAGAAGCGTTTACTCCTGAGTAGTTTACTCGTGAGTAAACTGCTCCTGGATCTAATGCATGTGTAAACATACCCAGTGAGCATGATAATCTAGCCAGTTTTGTACAACGCTACAGAATTTTTATCTAGTCTGCATTTCCTTAATTCAGCATAATTCACAACCAAGAGAAAATGGAATGGAATTCATACTCGGACATCATTTTGCCTAACGTACAAAACTGTTTATAGAACGGTTACATTAACAGACATAATATAGACTCCTGATATAGTGCAATGTTATGGTATTTCACATAAACCACCAGAAGTTCAGCAGCTAACACATTATTACAGAAGAGGATGACGTGTAAAGGAGGGTAACCAGGTGAACCCAGTTCCAAGTTGAGCACATTTTAATGATGCACAGATAGCTTTGTGCAGACACTAACACGCTGCACAGAATAGCTCAGTGAAGTTCCTCTGCTCAGTCCAGTCCAGTTTCTCCTTCCAGTCTATCCCCACAAGCTCTTTATCCTGATGGATCTTATGCATTGTGGTGCAATGCTCCAACACGTAACAGGAGCAAGCTACTTAAGCCTTCGATGTGGTCTCAATTGATCAGCCACTTCTCAAAGTCCCACAGCCCCTCTGGAGACACTGTAGTTCATAAGAGATCACAGGCATTGGACTGCAGCTTGATCCAAAGTAAAAGACATACAGCTCTTCCATAGGATCCAAAAGTTGTGTGATATTAGGGAACAGCTCTCAAGAAGCAACATTTCCCCATAGGCAGCAGTCTATGTCCAATTCTAACAACATCACATCCTGCAGGCACATTCAGCTACATTCAAGAGAGATTCTACCTGAGAAATGTCTCCCTCTCAAATCTATAAAAGGTGCCACAGAGCTCAGTTTGTGCCTTTACTTAGCAACAGGCTCCCAGTGTAGAAAAGAGGACTGATGCTCTTTTGAAAGAACATTTCTTCAGTCCTTTTGTGGTCCTCTGCCCATCTAGGGCTAGTTGGTATCCAGAACACAGGTCAGCATAAGAATTCTTAATGGGGAATGATATTCACTTGTAAGTGGCCCATGCAGAGCTCCACTCATCCATTCACTGCCTCTTTGAAGCGTCCATGGCATAACAGCTTCAGAACGGAGCACAGGACCATTATGGCTGTAGCTTTCAGCTTCACATTGATAACTCAATCTCCTAAAAAGCTTAGGCACAGAAAGGCAATTCGCACTTGTTAAATATTGAAATGTATTTCAGCTGCTAAAGGCAATGCCATTGCATTCTAGCTTGTAGTGATTAACCCTCCTTCCCTGACTCCTAGACAGGGCTAATCATCCCTATATTGTGCCAAGTATGGCCGCATATGTCCATCGAAAACCACCTGTGCATCTTTATTTGAGGTAGCCCCAATTGCTTCCATTGTTTTCATTGCACAGAAATTGCAATTCCAAGATGTAACCCCCCTGTTTCCTGTGGCACTTTGGGCATTTCTACATATGAAAGCGCCACAGCACTGGGCGCCTTGAAAAATGCCTGGTGCTGTGTCACTTGCAGTTTTATAAGCGGCAAAATACACGTCAGCGCACAGAAAATGATGGCGGTCCCCTTTTGAACTAAAACACATAGAAGGTGTTTTAGTTCAAAAGCACACTGCCACCATTTTCACCTCACTGACGTGCATTTTGTGACTTATACAAATGCAAATGATGCAGCACTGTGCATGTCAGCTCGTGTGCAGAACAGATTAATTGGGTTGATTAACTGGGCCTAACAAGATCCAGCACGTCCAGGCACAAAAATGTATGTATAAATGCCACTGAACTCCAGAGCTGTTTGACAATCACTTTTGTTCAGAATCAGACCTTGAAAAGTTCAGAAGATAAAGAACAATGCTTAGCTGCTACCCCATGTTGTTTTACTTAGCCAGTGATTCTCAGCTAGGGTGCTGAGGCACCCTGGGGCGCCTTGAGATCCTCTCTCTTGGGGTGCCATGGTGTGCCATGAAACATTAGCCCTGTTATGTGCACAAACACGATTCACAAGATAAACCCAGAGATTTCAAATAGGAATCCCTAGTGTCAAAAAACATCCTGACCTGTTGAGGTCTGAGTTCTTTGCAACAGAAGAATTGCTCTATTCTTTTCCTGTAGTCAAAAAAGAGTGAAAACTAAAAGCTGGCATTTTCAGAGGTCCTCAAGTTTAAAAAGGTTGAGAACTACTGTACTAGGATGAAACTTTTTCTGTCTTACTATGCAGAAGCTTCACTGCTGTCCTGCCAAGTCTAGAGTTTATGCTGCTTGTCAAGAGCTTATGCAAGATGCTGCTTAAGGTGGGTAACAACATGGGGAGAGTGATTCTGTGCATCTTTCATAGCAAGGAGATGATGGTTCAAGTTGAAGACTGCATTCAGGTAGAAGTTTTGCAGCTCCTCTATGACTCTCATTGTGACTATGGCACTTAACTATTTCAGATAATAAGAAAGGCAATCAGTCCTTCAGACCATGACAGAAGACGGTGCAGAGTCCGTGCAGCAGACAGCAAGTGAGATCTGTACTGCAATCAGCACCATTATCCTTTACATCATTTGTTTTGGTTATTTGATTAATCTCCTGCCTTGCTGGACACAATGGTTTTTTGTTTCTCTGGCAAGCTGGACATGGATGGCTGCTCTTATTGAAAAGAGCTTGTACTTTATTTGGTTAGCTGGGCTTATATATTCCCATGCTTGTGAACGTGCCAGGCAGGACACACTATAATCAATTATATAAGCTTAAAAAGGAAAATTACATTTTAAAATTGATGTGGGCAGGCCTAATGTAACACAGTTGTTGCAACCTAGATGAGCTTCTCAAACTGGACACTCACCAGGCAGTCACACTGGCTTCACACCTTTGAATCCATACACCCTTGACTTGCTTGGGTGTAGCAAAATTTAGGCATTACCCATGAGCACACACTCCAGGTGCAGGCCCTATCTGCGACATCCCTCTTAGCCGCAGGGACCCCATGGTCTAATTGCCTAGGTCCTGAATCAATGCCAACTCCCCTGATCTTCCATAGCAGCTACTGTCTATATTTAAGGTTCCATGAAACTGCTGAGCTTCTGGTTACTGCTTCCCTCTTTGGGGACTGTGTGGCAGTGGCAACTAGTAACACAGACACGCAAAATAAAAGGGATTTCTAAACACATGCACACTACTCAGATGAAGCTCAACATCTGCAAAGATCCATGCAGAAAGTAACAAACCAATGCACGCAACTCTCCCGCAGCACTCCTGGCACTCCGCTCCTCCACTCCTCCTGCCCAGTCGTGCCTTCTTGTTCTGCTTGTCTTTTTACAACTTTTTATGATCCTCTCTTACATGGGCCTACTGGGCTTCAAAGGCCTCCTCAGGTGTTTAAAGTTCTCCCATCAGAACATGGGTTGTTTTATTACCTCGCATCTCAAGTGCAGACCCCACCCCTACTCAAAAAATCCCAGTTTCTTGAAGCATAGTAATCGATTCACTACATGGTCAAAAGTCCACGGTGTTCAGATGCTAGTGAACCTTATTCCTGTACGATATGTACATGTATATGATGCAGTTCCTCTTAGCAAGCCATTAGAGCATAACTGGAGTCCATAAAGTTAAATTATAATTATTAACTGTTACGTAGACACAGATGATGTGTTACAATGACCATACATTTACAACCATAGGGGTCCTGTGGAACATAATGTTTCTTTCATTAAAAAGCATGGTACATGAAAGACATCAAGCAAAATAAAGTCTCTTCCTCTGACTAAGGTGAAAACAGTGAAAGAAAGCGAGTAAGAAAGTACTGACTTTATTTCTAGAATATTATTCAGCTACTAAATACCTATGTGAACTATAAAGTGCTAGCACAACATGGTAGCTGGTTAACAAGGGAGAGAGATCTAGAGGACAGGCTGGGTACAACTGAATTTTAGATTTTGTCACTTGCAAGATTTTACAAACTAGCTCTTGAGTAAATCCTATGATTTTATTCCTGGACAGACAGTGGGCTGGAAAAAGCACTTCTCAAGCTCTGTCATACTGTATTTCTACACACACTCCACTTCAGATTCAAATCAGAATACTTAGTGTTAGCTTCCATTCAACACATCTACACGAGATGCTAGCTACACCGTAGCCTAACGATACTGCGCAGTAGCGTGCTGGGCAAAAGCCGTGCTAATACACTACTGCACAGTAATATTAAGCTACTGCACAGTAAGCATCACTAAAACCCATGCACTGGCACTACTGCATAGTAGTGCAAGTTACTGTGCATTGATTTAGTACTTGGTTATCCAAGTACTAAAATTTAATGTGCAGTAACTATGGCACATTAATGAACGTGTAGACACGCCCATTGCGCTTCAAAGGGAACAACATTAAGGCGCTCTTAAGGAGGTGCCTTACAAGTTGGCATAATGAACTTCAGGCTGCTGCTGAAATAACTATGTAATATTTCCCCTCCAAGAAACTTTAGGCCAGGAATAGTAGAAAACCTAAAAACAATTAGCAACTTTTAAGACAACAACTGATGACACCCCCCTCTCCCCTCCCCTCTCACAGCTCATGCTTTAAAGGGGGAAGCACAGACTTAGTTTTAAGCCCAGTACTTCACTTGAGATCATTTGAGTTTACAGAGGCAAATATAAAAAGTCCCCTCAAAGAAAGGGAGCATTATTTACCAAATACCTCAGTAGAGTATCTGGTCCACCTACTGCTTCTCAGGAAAATAATGAAAGTCCTGTAGAATAAGCATGTTATGGCTCATACACTATATCATGAGGGATTTTTGGTGCTGAATGCTGTTCACTAATGCTGTTCATTTTTCTTCTTCTCTCATGGTAGCTGCTGAACATGCCTTTAATCTTCCACTTGGTGACCTCTTGCTCCATCTTATTTGCAGAAGCCTGGTAAATGACTACAACATTTTTGGGAGAAGCAGGGTCACACCATCCCTGCCATAACGTAGTATTGTAATAGTTTTGTCTGTTGTCCTAATTTTTTTTAATTTAATGTTATTTTGTTCTCTTAAAGGTCAAAAGGAACTGCAACTCACACTGCTATCCAAGGTGCATTAGTGACTGAAAAATGTCCCCAAGGATTAGACTTTATGTGTATATACAGACAGGAGAAGGTTCTTTCTAGAAAAGAATCAGGCCTTGGGGAAAAAAAAGGACCACCTTTGTGTCCTGTGTTTGTAGCCCCTAGAACAGTAGAGTTCTGGCTTATAGGTGACATATTCCAGAATTTCCATTAAAAATGGAAAAAGTGGGCAAAATCTTCAATGAGTATAGATTGGCATGGCTCTATTGGCTACTTCTGAAACCACATTTTTAAGCAGAATTTGTGGTACACAGTACTGAAATATTCCAGACAGAGAATGAGAATTCCCTAACGATAGTACCTGATACCATAGCAAAAGAGTCAACCATCTACACAAAATTTGAGTCCAAAATTTCAAAGTTTCATAGTTGGTAGGGTCGGAAGGGACCTGCACAGATCATCAAGTCCAACCCCCTGCCATGGGCAGGTAAGAGTACTGGGGTCAAACGACCCCGGCTAGGTGATTGTCTAGCCTCATTTTGAAGACCCCCAGGGTAGGAGCAATCACCACCTCCCTTGGAAGTTGGTTCCAGATCCTAGCTCCTAGATCCAGATCCTTGACTATGAAGTAGTACCTCCTGATAGCTAGCCTGAATCTACTCTCAGTCAACTTATGGCCGTTATTCCTCATTACTTCCGGTAGTGCTCGGGGGAACAGGGACTCTCCCATAGCCTGCTGGTCCCCCTTGGCCAGTTTGTAGACGGCCACCAGATCCCTTCTCAGCCTTCTTTTGTGGAGGCTGAACAGGTTCAGGTCCCATAGCCTCTGCTCGTAGGGCCTTCCTTACTGCCTCCTGATCGTGTGAGTGGCCCTCCTCTGGACCCTCTCGATGCTGGCCACATCCCTCCTGAAGTGTGGCACCCAGAACTGGACGCAGTACTCCAACTGTGGCCTGACCAGTGTCGCATAGAGGGGGAGGGTCACCTCCATGGACCTGCTCGTGAAGCATCTGTGGATGCATGACAAGGTACTTGTCTTCCTGACCGCATCCCCACATTGGCAGCCCATGTTCATTTTGGACTCAATAGTGACTCCAAGATCCTTTTCTGCCTCTGTGCTGATGAGAAGGGAGTTCCCCAGCCTGTACGTAAGCTGCTAGTTCTTCCTCCCTAGGTGCAGTACCCTGCACTTGTCAGTATTGAAGCTCATCCTGTTCTCATCTGCCCACCCCTGTAACCTGTTTAGGTCTAGTTGCAGCCTGTCCCTCTACTCCAGCATGCCCACTTCTCCCCACATCTTAGTGTCATCCATGAATTTGAACAAGGTGCTTTTCACCCCCTCGTCCAAGTCACTGATGAAGATGTTGAACAGTGCGGGCCCGAAGACCAAGCCCTGGGGGACCCCACTGCCCACATCCTTCTAGGTTGAAAAAGACCTATCCACCACCACTCTCTGGGTGCAACCCTCCAGCCAATTTGTAACCCATCTGCCTGTGTAGGTGTCGACACCACAGTTGCCTAATTTTTTAATGAGGATGGGGTGAGAGACAGTGTCAAAGGCCTTCATAAAGTCCAGAAAGACTATGTCCACCGCGACACCTACATCCAAGGATTTTGTGACCTGGTCTTAGAAGGCCACCAGGTTGGTCTGACAGGACCTGCGTCGAATGAACCCATGTTGGTTGCCCCTAAGCATGATCCCCACTGCTGGTCCCTTGCAGATGTGCTCCTGGATAATTTTCTCAAAGAGGTTCCCCAGGAACAAAGTAAGCCTGTAGTTTCCAGGGTGAATAGAAACCATGGTTCTTCCCTGGCATTAATTGGACTTGTGAAGCTAAACTCTTACAGAATGCCCTGAAGAGTGAGGGTGACATGACAGTTGAACCATTCCAAGAATGTCACTGACTGGAAACCAGATCATAACTGTCCTGGGTCAGAGCTGTCCTCATGTATAATGCTAAGGGCTTTAAGCAGAACCCTCACATTTTAGGCACTGCAGTGATAAAAGACTTCCAGCAGAGGGGTGGCAATGAATGGACACCTCAAATGTAATTTTCTGTTCCCCATCCTTGCTAACACTGAGTTCAATAAAGATCCAGTCCTGCATATTACTGAAATCTGTGTGATGGTACCCTGACTGGAGTGCCTGGTGGGGAAGGGGGGTAGTTGGGAAAGGGGGCTGGATCCTTGCTTTTGGGTTCCCTGGAGCTGGGTGTCTAGAACCAACAGAGCTATTGTAATTTTTAAAAAGCATTTTCCCCCAAAGCCACAAAGTTTACTTTGATTCCAGAAAATGGACCATGATTTGGTGCATCCCAAGCTGATTTGGAAGTGGAAGAGTTGTCCAAGTGATAGGAGTGGAGCTGTGTGGACTGTGTTTCTGTGTGCCTGATTTTAAGGATCTGATCAGTAGGGCTGCATGAAGCTTCGGTCCCCAATTTGATTCAGCAGAGATTTGGCCCAATTCGGTGGCCGAGTCTCCGAATATGAATTGAATCAGAGGACCCTTTAATCTCTCTGAATTGAATCAGAACCCTCCAAATCGATTCAGAGAGATCCAGAGATTCAGACATAGACACAGCTTTAGATGTTTTTTCTACATACCTTTAGGTAGCAGGTGGATCTACCTAGTAGGTGGCTCTGTGGCGCAATGGATAGCGCATTGGACTTCTAGAGGGTGAAGGGATTCGAAGGCTCTGGGTTGGAGTCACACTTTTTTCTTGCTGGGGTCACTTGCTGATTTCTTGCCTGGGATAGGGGGGCTGGACCCGATAATCTCATGAGGTCCCTTCCAGCCCCTAATGTCTATGAAATCTATGGATGCTGGGGCACATAGAGTGAAGCACTTCTGGTCCATTTCAGGGTTTGCTGCCAAGCACGTGGAGGGCCACCCCATACTCCTGTGGGATGCTCCATGTGCCCCAGCATCACAGCATTCACAAGCCACGCTGGTACCTCGAGGTATGTAGAAAAACATTTAAAGCTGTGTCTATGTCTGAATTGCTGATTCTCTGAATCAGCATCGAATCTTCAGACTCAGATTTGACTGAATCAAATCAGGGACAGTGATCCAAATCAACGAATCGAATCACTGTCCCTGATTTGGGCTGAATCCGAATCTGAATCAAATATGGCCCACTTCGCACACCCCTACTGGTCAGCTTCCTTTCATTGGCTGACACTGGAGTCCTTGGGATACTTGTGGCCTTTAAACTAGTTTAAGTGTTTTGTCTGTCCTCACCCTGAGTGCCCTGGGGTCTCATTAATACTGAATGTACTTAAAAGTTTACCCTTATATCCTCCTACAGTTTCTACTTATTGCAAGGGAATTATGCAATTATATCTAGCATAGAATTTAGCTAATTGAATTGAATATCAATTCTTCCAGACACTGAGAATCAGTCTCATCTCACTGAAAGCAATGGAATCAGATGCAAACCAAGTGAAAAAGGAGCTACAGACCTCAAAAGTCTATAAAAAATTACTGAAAAGATTTACATTCAGCACCTTAATTTCTAAGCAAGAGTCTTTATGACCCAAAGCTGAGAGGGAGCAATTTGACAGCTTTTCATTTCAAATGATTAATAGAAGCAACAACTTAGATTAGACTGGTCTTATTTCTGCCTGTATCCTTTCTTCTCACTCTCTCTCACTGTGCATTTCATAATCCTTTTGTTAAGCGAAGGTTATAAAAAAGAAAGAGATTCAATAGAGCCTAGTTTTTCAGAAAAAAAGAAAACCCTCCCTCTGCTTGTGAGCAAACCTTCCCATTTCTTCTGTCAAACATCATTCCAAAAAAATAACCCCATAACTATAACACAAAAGCAGTGAATTGGTATTTTCAATCTTTCTTTTAAATGACTTCCCATTTGTCCTCTCTTCTGTTCCTGCTCCTGAGAACAGTCAGGCCCACAGCTTTGAACATTTTGCAGGCTCCTCTCCTTAACCACAAATATCTAAGCATCTCATACAGCACTGGGATTCAGATCTGTGCTCTGAAGAGGTGTGGCCAAATGCTCTGTTGCCTAGCAGGAATTGGGTATAATGTAATGGGACAAACATCAACAAAAGAAGGAAGAAACCCAAATACCAGGAAGAGCTTCTAAATAGTGAGGACTGTTATGGGCTAACCTAAGGGAAGTGGTAGAATCCAGATTGCTTTGGGTATTTAAAACTGGATACAAAACTCCTAGGGACAGACATTCAAAAATCCTGAGCCTGAACTGATTCAATTTTTGCAAGTTAGCCTAACCTGCCTAGGCTAAGTCAGTATGTAACTGCAAAGATATGCCCTCCAGACTGAAAAAATGCAGGCACGTGCCTACAGTGGCTCAGGCTAGAAGCTGGGGGCACTAGAGCAGCCTTCCCTTCCTTTCCACAATGCTGAGCTCAGTGGGGATGTGGCCAGGCCCTAGCAGGAGGCTCTGATTAGGGAGGGGTTCTCGACCTCACTGGTCAGTGAGGGAGTCAGCAGGGGTTCACACAGCATTTATCACTCCATCACTAAAACAAATGGATCGCTCATTAGTTCAAACTCTTCTTAAGCAACTTGTTCCAAGGAAGGAGGGACATCACGAACTACCTGTTGATTAGCTCCAAGGATCCCTAAGCCTGTCCAGTCTCCCTTCATCCAGTCTCCCACAGGGGGACTGGCAAGCCAGGCAGACACCTGCAGTCTCTGCCAAAGCTCCAGCCAGGGAGTAGAGGGGAGTGGCCAGCCCTTCTGTAGAGCAGAGAGCCTTGCCCAGCCTGTAGATCATGCCAGGATGTTGGGGGACTCTGGTTTAACTTAAACCAGCAAGGGGTCTGGGACAGACATTGCATAAGCCAGTTTGACTCAAATCAGTTAAGTCTGATACTACATTCAACCAGGTTTATCTCAAACCAGTTTCAGCCACTTTCAAACCAGTTTATGTGTAATGTCTGTCCCTCATCCTGAGGATAGGCAGAAGCAGTCTCTTTCCTTTTCTGAAAGGCCATCTCTCTCTCTGGAGGCCTACAGTACTCACTCTTCTCTAGGAGATGCCATGGGATGGGGTGGACTGCCTCAGGAAGCTTGGTTCTTTCCCCTTTGATGAGATTCTAGTCATGGTACCTACAAAAGCATCCTGCCCAGGACAGACAGGAAAGGGCATGTGGAAAACAGTCTTAGTTTGCTTTCCAGGTGCTGACATACAAAGTTTACAGGGACTGGAGAAAGCAAATATTTTGGATGATCCCTGCAATATGGTGAGTGAAACTGGATAAACATTATCAGATTTTGGGAAAGAACTAGCCTGGCGGGGTGTCAGGAGATTTATAAGCATAAAATAGACCCATGAGGTTTGTACACAAATCTCTGTAGCTTCAGCATATAACACTAGCTATTAGCTACAGAATCATAGGAAAATAAGGCTGGCAGTCAAGGAGTCATCTAGTCCAACCACTGCTCAAGTGGTTCATCATCACTGCCAAACCATTCCAGACAAGCATGCGTTTGCATTTAAAAACGTACAGTAATGGGGATCCCCTAGGTAATCTGTTTCAGTGCTTACCTATCCTCAGAGTTAGAATGTTCTTCCTAACATGTAACCTAAAATATCCCTTATTGCAATATAATGCTTAATAAAAAGGACTTCCCTTCAACTCCACCTGTGTGCCACATCACTTCTGGCCAACGAAATGCTCCCCACTGGCTCAACATTCATTGCAGTCTGACTGTAACTTCACTGGGACAGGCCCAAGCCACCTGCACGCCATTACAGGAGCTACAGTCAGTCTGAATGCCGCCTGACAGCCCCTAGAGCAGGGGCAAGCAATTATTTCAGGCAGAGGGCCACTTACTAAGTTTTAGCAAGCCATTGAGGGCTCCGTGACAGGCAGCCAGGGGCAGATAAATATTAATTTTTTTAATTTTGGGGGGGCCCCGTGGGCTGGATAGAATGGCCTGGCGGGCTGCATCTGGCCCTTGGGCTGCATTTTGCCCACCCATGCCCTAGAGTGAGACTCTTAGGAGGCATAGGCAGAATACGCTCATTTGTGAAATCCCAGACGCCAAAACTCCTTTGCAGCAGAGATTAGGATGAGGCGGGCAAAATATGGCCCGTGGGCCGGATGCGGCCTGCCAGATGACTCTATCCAGCCCGCGGCACCCCTAAAAAATTTAGTAAATTAATATTTATGTGCTCCTGGCTGCCTGTCAAAGATGACAGGGCAGTAGGACTCATGGGAAGCCAGCAGGACCGAGCAGCCCAGGCCTGCCCCACCACCAGCCATTTCTCTGCTTTCCTGTCCCCACACTGCTCCGGCACCTCGTGGCTCCTGGCTGTATCGCCGGACTGCAGAAGCATGGAGCTGCACCAGTGTGTATGCATCTGTGTGTGTGATTGTGTGTCCCCCACAAAGCTATACCCACCCCCATGCCCCCACTGCCCCACAATATCCAAGTGTAAGACTTAATTTTAAGCTATTATATTGTTAAGACATTAGATATCAACTTATCTGGGAATTACACACTGTGTGTACACACACATAGCTGGGCAGCTGCCTGGCCCATATGCAGCTGCCTGGCCTAAGGCTGGATAGGCATCTGGCTGAGGTCATCTTACCCCAGCACTTTTTCCTGCCTAGACAGGGTGTTGGACTTGATGATCTGTTGAGGTCCTTTCCAACCCTAACATCTGTGAATCTATGAGTCACCTCTATGTGCACTACACAAACACATGTAAACAGGACAAAAATATTTTTTGAAATCAATTAATGAATGTTGTAGGTGTTCACTTTTTAGAATATAATTTGTATTTTTCTGTTCCGAGATGGCAAAACCCCCTGCTGAAAGGAGTACTTTTGGGGGAAGGGGAGGGACTTCTGGTGGCAAAGGTCAGGGGCTAGGGGGCGGGACGTCCAGTCACAGGATGGTGACCAGGGGGTGGGGCAGAGCTACCCATGCAGACCTGAACAGCTTGCTAGAACTCGGTAAGTGGCCCTCTAGCTGAAATAACTATGCACTCCTAGATTAGGAGGAGGCTGAGATTCACCACATCGTGGCTCACTGAAAGACTCCTCATTCACATAGGGAAGGCTTCCCACATCCAGCAGTAGCAAAAAGACCTTTTTTTAGCCTCTGAGATGAGAGTGCCAACAGCAGTGTGCTTGAACATCAATTGTAATGTAGAGACCTGGTGTCATGTATCTGCTGTTCCCCGTGGTATGCTGTAAGGCCTGTCTTCCAGTTCTGGAAGAATGAATTAGTTGTCATAGGTAGCAGCAGACTTCATTAGATCTCTCAAAGTTCATGTCTCTCTGAACTAGCTAAGCTTCAAGGTGACACCTTTCCCTCCCTTCTGCCTGACTTCAGACTAAACATGGCTAACTACCTCTCCCTAGTATTCGGAGAAATGGTATGTGGGTGGAAGTGGGGGGAGGGGGACGAAGGGAGGGATGAATAGACAACATTTTCAAATTTTAGTATGTAAACTTAGGCCCCTAAATAAAGTAAAGTACTCAATTTCTGAGACCTTGAACTCCAGTGGTTGCCACTCACGTCAGTGGGAGCTGCTGGTACTTATAGCATGAAACTCAGGACAACTAATCAAGTGCTTCACAATAGGCTTAGGTGCCAGCGGTTGAAGTTTTTCACCAAGTCCCCCAAGCAAACTACTTAAATTACACTGGTGCCTGTCCCCAGTGACCACCAAGGCACATGAAAATAAAAATACCAGATGCCCAGCAGAAGTGGCTACAAGCGAAATGCTGAGAAACGTTGCAGTGAATCATTGAGAATACTCAAGGGTAGTTTCCCAGGACATGCAGATGAGTATTGGGGGGTGGGACAAACATTTATGTAGAAGACTACATAAAACTAGGCAGTGGATTAGTAAAAAGCTGAATATGATTATCAACTGCAAGATACTCTCTGCCTGTGGCTGTGTTACTGGACTAGCCACTGTTTCCTAGGTCACATCACCCTGGATTCTCCCTGTCTTTGAGTACTCCAACTGGATTCTCCATCTTTTGCTGTCTTCAGCCCTGTTCTGCACTGGTACATTTGGAGACGGTGCTTGTTCTGGAAAATCTGTCCCCATGCCACTTCCTCTCCCACCCATACCATTTGGGATGGCAACATTTTATCCATTAGTTGGAATTTTGAACAAGTGGCCTCTTCTGCTGTAAACCTGATGCTGTATTATGAATTGGCCGTCTCCTCTGCACCAGACCATGAACACAGCCATAGTAGTTCCATAATACGCCTGAGCTCCCTCAGCCTGGAGAATGAGGAACTGAGCCAGGTGAACAGTTTTGCAAATTAATCTGACCCTTCTCCTTATAAAGGGAAGAGGGGCAGTCAGCACCTTTCTTAGGAGTTTTGCTGTCTTAGACAAACTGAAGTATCTAGGGAAACGAGAAAATATACAATAGTAAAGATGATGCTGACCTAAGCAAGTAGTTCTGCTGTTTTTTGTGGCACAGTCTTTTCCAATGAGAAATAAAACACTTTTGTGAGGGTCAGATACCAGATGGTAACTAAATTGCTTATCTGGCTTTACAAGAGTCTAAAGTTATTTCCAAGCCAGGGTCAAAATTTCAGTTTTGATTAAAAACACCAAAGAAGTCTCCAAGCCACTTATCTAATATGAGACATTTAGAAGCAATTTATGTGCTGACTTACATCCTTTCCTGCTTGCCCTGACTTGAGAAACTAATTTCAGGCAACCACATGTTTTTATTCAGAACTGTTCAAAAATATGCTGCAACTTGAGGTTGTGCATGCAAACAAATGCTGCTTTGGACCAATGACACAATAGTTCCTCTCTATGGGACTGCATAAAGTTACAGATTGAAGGACTGCAGAAAGGAGTCACTGACATAACTATAGCTGAATTACAAGAAAATGAATGACAAGAAAAGATTCCAGAGACCTAAATACTTGGCCAAAAGATGACAAAGGTGTATATGAGGAATTGAGGGTGAGGGACACCAGATCTACACAGCAAATGGACTTTCAAAGAAAACATTTTAGATTAAGGAAAGAAAACAAGTAACAAAAGCAAAGTTTCCAGGAGAGAGAGCATCCAGTGTAAGCCTCTCACCCAACAGCCTATGAGAGCAAAATGACCGTAGAACAGTGTCTGGCACCACAGAGTCCTTAGAGATGTAAAGGTCCAGTGTGCGCAAGGCAGAATTGCAGCAGTTACCCGACTGCACCACCCAGAAAAGAATTCGGAAAGTATATGCTCTGACTATGAACTATAGTGGTAGGAGGGGTATGATCAGAAACTTAAAACAGAGTTTAGAAGATTTTCCCCCTATTTCTCAGGTCGATATAAGAACACTGAGGCTGTGAAATTGTTCTGCAGGAGCATTGTTTTAGGGTACATCAGCCAAATTACATTGGACTGGCCTAGATAAAGAACAGTATATATTCTAGATGACAGTCCTGTAATAGCCAAAGGATGGCCTCTATGATCCAATAAGTCATTTCCCTCTCCAAACTCCACAATTGTATGAGTCAATGTGAATAAAAACTGGTTTTTTGCACCAATAATATTCACAGCATAGGTCTCTTTCATCTAAAGTGGCGGGGGGTGAGGGGGGGAGGGAAATCAAAATGCATATTAAAAACCAATGGCTGTGCTCGTAAATCAATCTACTGGGAATACGTTTTTCCTTTTTCTAGATATTTGGGAAAACTAGTCATGAAAAGAGATTTTAAGAAGTGCCTTGGGCAACAGAGAAACACAAAAAGCACTTTGCTGCTTCAGTGACACATTTAACATAAAAGAAATCTAAATGTGATCATTTCTCAGTCCAACAGTTTTTGACTTTGTAATGAACAAAAAAGAAGAAGAAATACTCCCTAAAAAAGCACCCAAGTCGTCATGTTTTGATCAGGTATCCAACAGCATTGGTGATTAATAGTGTCTGCTGCTGGCAATATTCAGCATTTAATTTCTGACTTTCCTGGCAAAATTCAGATAGTTCTCATCAGAAAAGTGCAGCACAAGTTATGCCAAAAAAGGTATTTCTTAATTTTCTTCCACTACAACAGCTGTCCTTTATTTTAGGCCCTATTTACTTCTGCCCACAAAACTGTTCCATGCTTGCTGATTTAACTAAGAATCACAAATGCTGATCCATGAAACTGAGGTACTGAGTGGTTTTTTACACTACAGAGTGACAGCTTATTGTTTAGCCGAGTCATTTTAACAGTTAAGTTTTGAGAAAGTCTAAAACTAGACATAATGACAGCGGCGCATCCGTTGGCTTAGGCATGGTTGCCGAGATGCCATTTAGCAAACCCGAACATTATCTCCGTGCAGTAAGGTAATTAGATGTACCTGTCAAGTATTTGACTCTCAAGGTTACAGTCATCTGATGAAACATTAAAGTAAAATCTACAGTGATTCATTTTGAAATGTTGACTAACTTACAGAATATGAACTTTTGCTACATGTCTGTATTACGCAGTGCGCACATACACATACACACACACGCACAGAGCTTGAATTTTCAAAGTCTTGTAATGCTACCTGTTCTTTTCCACGGCCAACAGCAGAATCCTTTTGTCTCTTTCCATGACAGCTGCCATTTTTCTCCTGCTCCACCACAGTGGAAAAGAGATTTCATGGTTTTCCACATGCAAAAAAATCAACCTCAGACTTTCAGTTAGGATGGCCCTGGCTCTGCATTAGGAGACAAACAAATTAAGAAAGGAACAACCTAAGGTCTCAGTGAGAGCGTGCAGGTTTTCTTTCTTCCCTCTCTCTTGAGGGCTGCTCTTGGAAACAAAATAGAAGCTGCCTCTAGAGACCTTTATGAAATAGCACTAGGATCTCTGGGGATTCACAGGAGTCATGGCCTCTCTATGGCTTCCCAGTGACAGAGATCCTGATTTAAGTTATTATATAATTATATGTACAGGAAACCCTCGTTATTTGTGGGTTCGACATTCGTGGTTTCAAATATTTGTGAATGCTCAACCCGCATTTTTAATACACTTTAAACACTTACTGGGGCTCCTTGGGAGCTCCGCGCTTACTGCTGCTGGACTTCCGCCGCCACCGCTGTGCCCCCCACAGCTGCCGGGGGTACCGCGTTCATGAATGCAGTGCCTTATTCACGGATTTCACCATTTGCAGGGGATACGAGAACGTATCCCCCACGAATGGCGAGGGTCGCCTGTATATATATTTGGGGTGGGATTTTTGAAAGAATTCAGGAAGACAACTGGCCAATAGCTTCAGTGGGAACAATATATCTGGAGGAAGAAATAGATAATCACTGAGTCCTTTGAGAAACCTACCCTAAATCATCACTTCACAATGCTCTATTTTGCTTTACTGGAAATAGGTGTCCCACTTCCTTCATTACCTCTGCCATCCCCATGGCTAGTAACCACTTTATCAGCCTCTTCTCTTGAAGAATCTCTTTGCTTTAGAAAATGCAAAGCCACTACGTGTGTTGCCACCAAATGTTGATGTGACTTGGACTTATATGTACCACATCCTGTTGTTCCTAGACTGGCAAGGGGCTGTGCTTTCACTGAAGTTGCCTGGAGACAAAAAAGAGAAACTGAGGAAAACCAGACCCTTCTCTTCCTAGCTGCGAGGAAACATGTGATCAAACCTTCCATCCCTACTGCTGAGATAGCGATTCTCAGTTTAGAAAGACCATTGCTTCTGCTCGTTGCCCACCCATTGTTTTCTCTAATGATTCACCATGTCATTTTCTTCATAACAAAATTGCTTCAGGCAGAAATAAACAAGATCGTCTTATTGGGGAACAAAAGAGAATCACAAGGGCATGCCAAAGCCATACCATCGCCTGTCAACAGGCCTGATGCAATGGCGTTAATATTTCAAACATTCACCTTGGCTCCAACACACAGCATATTCTTGTTCTTTCTTTTCTTAAAATGGATACCATATTTTCCATTTAACCCCACTTTTCCCACCAAAGCATCCTCCAGATGCAGAAATAACGACATGTTCAAATCCTAGAATACTAGGGCTGGAAGGGAACTCGTAAGGCCATCTAGTCTGGCCCCCTACTCAAGGCAAGATCGCCCCAGTCTAAACCGTTCCACAATAAAACCCTCCAAAGACAGGAATGAATTTGAGGTAAAAAAGATTTTAAAAGAATCACCGCAACAAGAAAACTCCAAAGCCAAACTTACAATAATTGTGTGCATCTTCAGAGCCCGTTGCCAGGTTTATTCGTTTTTCAGGCTTTTTGTCCCCTCTCTAGGTTACACAGAGCAGCTGGCAATGGGTGAAAGAAAGAGTTGGCGGAGGAAAGGCAGACAATAGTGCAGTATTCCCAGCTGAGCCCGTCACAAGTCTTCTTGGAACTGAGGAACAAAGTGGGCATCAAGTACAGGGCGAGATCGTCTGGGGTTTTGCTTGGGGTGGGGAGTAATGGAGTGGAGGAGAAAGAGGGGGGGTGTCCGCTTCACAGCTCTGCCAAGTGCATTCCCTTAGCAGCAAGGTGTTGGTTGCCAATGGCTACTAATGACTGAGAGCTTCTCTGCAGCAAGTTAAGCCATCAAGTTAATGGGAAAGTGTCTGAAAAGCAGAACAGGCATCTCAGTGGGAACCAGGCAGCAAGTGCCTTCTGGAACTGCTTGTTGATAAACTGAGAGTTATGTTTTGCTGATTGTTCCTATTTGTTCCAGTCCCATTTCCTCCAAGATGAAGTGGGACAGAGCAAATAAATGAGCCTCAGGGCTTTTCCTGACTGACTACAGTACGTGGCTTATTAGGGACAAGCAGAGCCACCTGCCCATGTTCTTTATTGGACCACTGAGGAGCAAAGGTCCTTTTGAAAGAAGCCCAGAAAGCTTCAGGCATGGGGCGGTAGCTGATTGCTGACAAGGGGCATGCCAGGCAAAAAAGTTCTGGAAACTCCTCTGTTCCCTTATGCTGTGCCATCTGGCCAGTACTTTTACCTTAAGGCAAATGCAACTTGTACATGTGTCTAGAGCAATGGCTGGGACCTATTTCAGTTCATCTAAATAACTATTAGCCCAGTTCATTATCTAGCTCAGTTATCTAGCAAGCATCTTCCCTACCACCCCTGCCCCAAAATGGCAAATACCATGTAAACACTGAAGGATGGGGACTCCTGGTTATCCCTGTTGCAATGATATATGTATGCTCTCATCATTATCAAGTCCGTGCTAGACTATTGTTATGTGCAGGCATCGATGCATATGGTGGAAGAAGCAGTCACTGTCCTGGTGATCTTAAGATCAAAAGTCTGGCCCTTAAGAAGTTGTGTAACACACAGAGATGAGGGACAGGCCAGGGGAGAGAACAGAACCATTCCTCCTCATGCCCTTGCGGGGCAGATTGGGGACCTCATGAGGACAGGACAGTTGTGGGGTGAAGGCAGGTTCATTCTCCATATAGTGAGTCCAGGAGGAGGGCTGATGCGGGGTGCGGGGGGGAGGGTGTATTCTGTGCCTGCTGAAGGAGAATACAGGTTTCCCTCACCAACCACGGCTTTGAGTATCCATGCTTAATATCCTATATACCATTTTGGCTACCATGGTACACAGTTTTGAGTAATCACAGATTTCCATGGCTGCATATCAGCCCGCCACCTGCTGTTTTTCCCATGGCTGCATATCAGCCTGCCACCTGCCATTTTCCCCATAAGCCTTTTGCCTTGCCAACCATGGTTTTGCCAACCACAGAAACTTTCAGGAATCTAACCCCAACGGTTGGCGAGGGAAACCTGTACTGCAGTGGGTTTGCTCATCCGGGAAAGTAGGCAGTGTATGGAGGACCTGCTCCACTCT
>NW_005841968.1:2876796-2887438 GCF_000455745.1 Alligator sinensis | reverse complement strand
TCTGAGCAGCACACAATTCCCACTAACTCACAATCCTTTTTATTTCTGTGATGTTAACACAGTTTTGGTGGGGAAAAATGCGGCGTTGCTCATATCTTGCGTATGTAAAGAGCTAATAGCCACAAGCAACAGCAAGCTGTGCTTGCGGGGCGGGGGGGAGGTTGAAGGGGGGTGTTGCAGAACAGGTACATCTGAGGATGTCTGATTGGCTGCAGTTAAAAAACATGCTGACAGTTCAGGAGCAATGTGACCCACACAGCTCCAACAGTGGAAACAAAAACAGTCCCGCACAGGCTCATGGGAACCATCATCCAAATGGCCATCTCCCTCCAGTCAGTGGTTCTGTCAATGGCTGGATCTTCCTATTGTCCTGCTTACAGGTACCTCACTATTCAGTCAGGAGTCAGGTTCTTCTACTCTCCACCACGATTTGTTCTCACATTGACAAACGGACCCGCTGAAGGGTGTGGGATATAAATAAGGTTATAGACTCTGACATCTCATGAGAGTGTGGCCAAAAATCTGGTAGGATTTTTCTCACTGAAGTGACCAAGTGAAGTATCCCATTCAGAAAGGCATTAAGACATAGTCACGCAATTAAAACTAAACCCCGGTTGCATGAGGTGGCACATGCCATCCCTAGTCCTCTGTCCCTGGCTGCAGGCACATGACACATTTCCTTCAGGGTAAACTGACTACTCCACAATGAAAGCTGAACGGACACATGATGTACAGCCTTATGTCAGTGTTAAGTCATTCCACTCCAAGGCAAAGTTATCCTCCAAAAAGTGAGGCGTAACAATGTGCCAGTGTAAGCAAGATCAGTGAACCAGCAGTCTGTTCACCCCAGTGTCACCCTTTGCTCAATGCAGCCTGGCTGTCTTGCCACCCAGGGGCCAGGTGCTGTAATGGCACCGGGTAGGGCAGCCAACTTGGGAGAGCTGGTTGTATTTCCACCATTTCCTATGGAGTAAGTTTACTCTGTTATGCATTGGTAAGAAGCTGAGGAAGTATCGCCCTCCAGCATGCTTCCTGGGACAACTCCCCTGCTATCAGTGGGTCTAGATCAGACCCTAAAAAGGGACAGACCATGATTCCTGGGTGGGGATGAGGATGATGGCCAGGGTGACAGGAACAGGAACAAGGCTGCATCCATTATCTTGCACTTCTTATTGAAGAGGCATTAATAACCATCCCATTAAATGTCTCTATGCCAGGGGTGGGCAAAATACAGCCTGCAGGTTAGATCCAGCTCACCAGGGGATTTTGTCCAGCCCATGGCGGGTCCCTCAGCTGCACTTGGCCCAGGGGAGGAGGAGAAGCCCAGGCTGTGGCACATGCAGCTGGTCCTGCCACCCCAGGCCAAATCTTATTTAGATCCCACACTCTTCAGTGGGACTGTCTGTCAATGTGAGAACAAATTGTGATGAAGAGCAGAAGAACCTGACTCCAGACTGAATAATGATGTACCTGTACTGTCTTCCAGGGCTGGGGCGGTGTGGTGGCTGCACTACACAGCCCACTACAGCTCTCCAAAACTTCCTAAGTGGCCCTCCAGTCCAAATAATGTGCCCACCCCACTCTAAGCTTATGTTATGATTGCTGCTTGTATTGCAGTAGCTGATACAGCAATCACTGTAAGGTGTTTGGAGCAGGGACTATCTTTGTTACATATTTGTAAAACCCATAGCATAAGGAGGTCATTGTTCAGGACTGGAGCTCCTAGATGCTACTGCAGAATAAAAGCATAATAAAAGAAGAGTGCCATTCTGTTAGGCACCATATATATACATAACACAGGGTGTACTATCTACCCCTTGCTAGGCAGACAAAATAGAGGATAGGAAGGGAACAGAAGGATGAAAGGATTTGCTTTACACATCATGCAACAGGTCAGTGACATAGCCTGGAGTAGCACTCAAGTTTCCTGAGCAATGAATGCTCTAAGCACTGGACCATGCTGCTTCTGATAATAGAAGACCTTGAACTGTGTGGTGCTATTGCAGGGAGTCCCCAGATGCCAGGGCAGGTGTGGAATCACTAACAGCCACCTTCCTGGGGAAAAACAGGTTTTGCAACAAACTTCTGTGAGTGTTGATTGCATGAGCAGTGGAAGGAAAGGCTGGGTAATCTCAAGGTAGCATAATGTTCAACTGCTGGCTCTAGAGAAGCCAGCAAACTTCCCACTGACAGAAAATGCATTTGTTATCATTCCTATGACAAGCTTAATTCTCTGGACAGTCAAGTGTAGCTGATGGAAACAGCATTTCCCCTCTCCTCAATCCTGAGGCTTTCTTAGGAAGATCTCCAGGAGGATTCTTTAATGATAATTTTTCTTCCACTTCAGTTGCTTTCTATGAACAAGGACAATTATGGGACCCACCCCTTTAAGTGGGAAAGCGTGGTTTCAAAAACAACTTAGTGACTCCTTGTTTTATCCAGAGGAAGCTGGTTTAGTTTAGAAAATAAGCCAGAGGCACAGTTCTTGAGTTGTGATTCAGTGGTTTCTTATAAAATCTCCAACTTGTCCACGCTGAAAGCAACAGAAACTCTGGTTACAGCTGGTGTTAGAATCAATTTATGTTCATCCAGAATTTTGCAGGGTTGGGCCTTATATGGTTGCTGGGAAGAAATGGCAATATACTAAGGGCTCGATGTTTGAAGGGACACGTGGAGAAGTGCATGCGTGCTCTTGGATGTGAGTTTTAATTTGTGAAATCATGTTGTGTATGTTTACAATGTGGAGGGTGGGATGCGGAGGGGAAAGAGAGAGATCAATTGGGAAAAAGATTCTCTCTGCCATTGACACCGATAATGATCATCAATGCTGTGTGATACCTTCCAACGCTCTTGCTTCGCTTCTAAAATTCATAGTGGCAGAAAGCTTCTTCTCTCCTCACTCCTCCTCCTCTACAGCTGCCAGGCACTAAAATTATTCTCCTAGATCCAGCAGTAAAGGGTCATGCTTTTAGTGTACGAGCTCCAGGAATCAAATTCCACAGATGGTCCAATTCATTCAGTGAGGCTGCCTTTGCATGAGGTTCTGACATGCCATGTGGCTCCTCACGAATGGAACTGTAGTTAGTTTACTCCTTAATTAGAAAACCATGCAGAAAAGAAAGAGGGAATGGAACAAAAAGAGGAAATACGGAAGCATTGCACCCAATAGGAATATAAGAGCCAGATCCAAAATCTACTGAAATCAGTAGAAATACTTCCATTCACTTTACTAGGCTTTGGATCAGCCACTAAGTCAGAGGGGCAGCAGAGGAAGAGGGAGAAAAAATATAAAGCAAAAAATCCAGTATATGGAATAATAAAGGAGAGAATGAAAAAAAGAAGTAAAGAAGGGTGGAGAAGAAGCACTGCACAATCTTTTAAAAAAATAACCTAGTGGAAAGCTTACTGGCAGAATTAAACATAGTAACTCCATAATAAAGCAAATGGTATAATAGAACAGTCTGATAGGCAGGCATGGGACATAAAATCCCCTAAAATGATCCTGATGACTGATGAAGTCTGTTAATTCTTGCTACAGACTGGAAGGGGAGAAGTAGAAACATGGGGATTCTTCAGGATAACAGGAGATCCAGGGAGGATTTCCAGGACACAACAAAATGGCAATGCTGTGAGATTCTTATCTCACACTGGTGTCAACCCATTTGTTCTCCAGTGAAATTGCTTTCGGGTCTCAGCAGTGTAAATGAGATCAGTAGCATAAATGAAATCAGTTACTCAGTACAGTAAATGAGATTAGAGAGGAGCAGGTAATAAAAATAGACCAGTAGAGAGAAGGCTCTATTTTGGGATGAATGCCGTTCAACAAGATTGTGATAAAATGTAAACCAGTGGTCCTTGCTATTTTGAACCAAAGAACACAACTCTGTTTCCAAAATCAGAGAAGATGGATGGGGTGTTTTGTTTGGTTGGTTTTCAAGAAAGAGAGACGTATGAATGACCCATCTACCCAGGAAAAAAAATCAAGGCATCAATTTTACAATCTTGTCATTAAATTTTGGAGGTTTAGGTACAAAATTCTGATTGTTTCTAGAAAAAGGCATGTATCTGCTACAATATACCTTTGAGTTTGCTCATCTATGGCATCCTAGTTTAACTGCCACATTTAAATACCTAGGGAATAAGTGAGATACTAGGCAAAGAAGGAGACAACAGTAAAAATGTATTTAAAAAGGTCTGTTTAAAATTATCTACATCGTGTAGTACAAAAGGAATATGTAAGGGAACGTAGTGTTAATACGGATCTTGGCATATTCCAAGCAGTCCTCACAGCATCATTTCTAATGATAATACAATGAAAGCAGGTAGATTTGCACCTTACAGGCTAACAAGTATCACAACTTTTATATATATCACAAATTTTCATGAGCTGAAGTTCACAAGCTGTGAAATACTCCCCTTTCTGCAGGTCCTAAAAAGGAGAGAGAAATCAGAATACAAAAGCCAAGGGAGAGGAGAAGAGGGAGAAAGGGAGGGGTGCAGTGCTGGGAGAGACAAGCAAACATGCAGTAAACCAATAGGAACATAGGACTCCTATACACATTCAGGGGGCTGCTCCGATGCGCTGTGACTCAGTTAATCAAGTCTTCTGGAGTGTGGTAATTACTGCACTCCAGCAGACTCCAGCATCGTGTGTATCAGTGTTCCTGCTCTGAAAAATGGCAGTGAGGACCTTTAAACTAAACCTCATTCAACAGGCTTTAGTTCAAAGCGCCCGCCGCTATTTTTCAGCACGGGGATGCTGATACACATGACCCTTCCAGGCGCTTTTAATTAGCATGACTATCAGAGCTGCACTAATGAAGTGCTCCCACCTCCCAGAGCATGTCTGTAAGTGCCCAAAGAAGTCAAAATAGCTAACTCAGATAATGGGATACGAATCCATAGGCCCATTCATCATATAAGATAGACAATAATTAAGGTATTTGCACATGGTCAGTAAGGCTGTGCGAAGCTTCACTGGTGATTCGATTTGGAGGAGATTCAGCTGTATCTCTGAATCTGAATCAAATCGGAGGACCAATTGAAAGGTCTGAATCAATTCAAAGTTCTCTGAAACTTCGGAAAAGATTTGGAGAGCTTTGATGATTTGGTCAGTCCCTGGTAGCTGCAGTAGGGAGCTGCAGCCGGATAGTAGCTGGTAAGTACAGCTCGGTACTTTAAAAAAAGCCCCAGTGCTCACCAGGTGTTGCCGAGCGGGGAGGGGGGGGTGATCCCCGCTGCCCCCCACTGCAGGGAGAGCTCTGCCACGAGCCCCCCAACCCCACCTGCTCCCCCAGGCCCTCCCAGGCCCCCCCATTTGGCCGAATCGAATTGGGACAGTGATTCGAATCACCGAATCGAAACACTGTCCCCTGAATCGACCAAGTCCGAAATGAATACAAGCTGCTTTGCACAGGCCTACTGGTCAGTGTCAGAGGTTGTTACTGCTGAGACTAGAATCTGATACAGTCCCATGCTCTAGCCCAGAGACCACACTGCCTATCAAAGATATTTGCCGCAGCATCACTTAGGTGGTTTCTGTACCTATTCTTTGTGGGGACTGCTAAGGTTCTGTCTTCAAACCTTGCTTCTCCCAATTTTACATACAACACAGTTGATTTTTTCCCTTCCACTTCTTCTATGAGTTTGACAACAAGGAGGGCCAGAATGTCCCTGGAGCACCCCTGCACAAGTGACAGAGGTAGTCAGTCCAGTAAGTAGTGCACCAAAGCTATGGACATATGACCAATTTCCGGTGGGGAAAAAGTAGGTGAGGCTTTGCCATATGTCTGATGCTGTGGTAACTATCCATGAACATGCTCTTAAATGTGGTAACTCACCCTTCCTTTGAGGAGGGCTAAGCTGCACAGTTTAGCTTCCACTCATCACAGGGTAAGAGCATGCACATGGACAGTTATTGCACCACAGCTGATCTACAGTAAATCCCCACCTACTCTTACCCCATGGGAAATTTTTTGTATATCCATACCTTAATTGTGGAGAAAGATAGAGATAATTCTTATGGCAATACATTAAAAAAAGATCAGCTGCAAATTTCTGCTCTTCCCCATGCATGGGGAAGAGTTCAGCAACAGCTTTGCTTTGATCCCATTACAAAAGTATCATTTTTCTTGTAGATTATTCTGGAAAAAAAATCATGTCACCCAAGGCTCATGCCCTCCACAGCATCTGGATTTATATCTGAGAAGTGAGGCAAAAAAAAATATGAAATGGCTGCTCTCAAAAATGTTGACTCATGAACATGGGAACCAGCTTTGCTCTTGGTATGTCTCCTCAGACTGGTTATAAATTGTCACACAAAAAGCCAATGTTAAAAGAACCTTAAGGCTGCAAAATCAAGCAGTCAAAAGTTAGGGAATGCCTAAGTAAAGGTTGCCTCAGACCTTTCCTTAATCTTGTTCTCTGAAATGGCTGAACCAATTAACTAGAACTTTGCAAAATAAATGCCTCCCAAGGAAGAAACTTGCCATGGAAAATTGAAGCCCAAATGGAAAAAGTTTGGCCAGCAACAGGAAGCAAAGTCTTTCAAATAGGAAGTGTCAGCTATAATTAGTTACAGGTAGTGCTGACAGTTCCTCATACATCAGATGAGTTGTTGAACCTTTAATAGTTGTTTTAAATGTTTTAGTCTGCTAAATTTTGGGTTGTTTACCACTTCATCTCCCCTTGCCTCCTCAGTAGGAGGCAAAACATTACTTGGATTAGCCTTTAGGAAATAGTTTCCTTTTTTACAAGACAAAGCTTGGACTCCAAGTACTGCTCCATGTTACTATTATTAAGTGCCTTGCAACAGGGCCTTGGATAATGAAACAGGACTCCCTGGCCCTAGGACTGAGTCCCAAATGGCAGGTGGACTTTCTCTGTCCAGACACATCCAGTATTGACAGCCCCAAGGGTTTAGGAAAACGGTATTTTTTTACTGAGATTTCTGTGATTTCACTGGATCCAAGGCTGATGTTACTATATAGAAGTTTCTATAGAAAATCTCACATAAGCAAGTGATGGTATATCTCAGCTGGTTGCTTTCTTATTCCCAATGGGTTTGGATTTGCCTACGTAAAATTTAACACAGCCAGTAAAACTAGACACTTTGAAAATTTAGGTCCACAAATGTATCTGAAGAGGCTATCATTAGGTATGAAAGGCTTGGTTAATTTGGAGTGAATCCTAAATTAAAACAAAGAGAGGTTATTTAATTTGCTAATGATGCTGGTCATTAGCGGTCATTTATTCAAAGTGGTCATTAGTGCCAGCTCTTCTGAGATTCAGTATGGGAAGCCAACAATGACACACAGTCAGTGCACACAGCACACAAAATACCAGCATGCAAAAATTAACTATCGCACTGCGGTTGGCTAACTCAATATGTATTGATTTGTGGGTGCTGCTACCTAAAAAAAAAATAAGACAAACTATATTAAACTTTGGAATCATGTTGAATCAGGCTGGACCTCACCAAATTGGATAATGGAAAACCTGCCCCAGCAGCACTCCTGCGGTAACACAATTAACAGATAATCACCTTCTGGAGGCCATAACTAATTGACAGCCACATTCTCTTGGCAAGTTTCATCTTAAGCCGCAGTGACTGCACATCCAGAGGAGAACTCACTGCCCAGAGTACATTACACAGGTACCTGAAGTTGAGTGCCCATTTACATCCACTTCAAATATGATGTCCTGGTTACTGGCAACAAACTCCTAAATAGTCTGAGTCTTCATAATCCTTCCCAGTATCCTAAGATCTGGTAGGATTGATGAACACTTGTTTTACTTTGTTGCTTATTACATCTAGAAGAAAGCTTCAGTCGTCTCATGTATGGAGGCTATATAAATAAGAAAGAGTGCCCCACTGAGTCAGAGGCAAAACAATGTGGCCAGGTGCCTGAGGTAGCTACCATGCACAGGGGTGTGATTGTGAAGTGGTAGCAGCAGCTACTTTTTCTGTCCCCATCTCCTAGCCCCACAACTCGGTGCCCCTGGCCCCGGCTACCCCAGTGGCCCCACCCTAGTTACACCACTGCAATGAATGCACATCTGGTGTCAAACAATCCCACTTCTAGAACTCAATATAAAACATAGATGGGATGTTTCAAAGGAGTGTGAACAAAGGAGCAGACAGACAATGTAAATCTCCACTTTGGGGAAACTTTGCCCAGTTCAGTGTAGAACTGCCTCTGAAAGGACCAGGGGTAAAACTCCACTGGCATAAATTACATATGTTATTGTCCACAGCTCATTTTGAGATAGGCACTTGCTCATGGTAAACAGATTGTTACCTGGCCCCTCACTCCACAGTTCTGCCCTTGCATGCTGTCTCTCTCTATCTCTCTGTGTCCCGATTAAATAAGTAATTATCTCATGTGAAGTAGAACAGCTTCAACAGTATGGATTAGGAACTGTCCACACACCAGGATGCAGGCAGTCCGACCTAATGATCAGGGCTGAGTTTTAGTACTAGAGTCACATAGTCAGGGGATAAACAGGGGTCAGAAGCAGACTGCCCTGGAGTAACACAGCTGGTCTGAAGCTAGTCTGTTGATGCAGTCCTTTGCCCCAGGTAGGCTTAAGCAGAAACCCTGCTGCCCCTCTCCACCACTCAGGAGGCCATAGCCAGCCTGATGCAGCCCAGCTGACTAATTAGCTTGGCTAGAGTGGCCTATTATGGCTCCTGACAAGAACACTCCATCCACTCACACATACACACCCATATACGCTCCTGGGATGTGGGAAATGCAGGTTCCAATTCCCTTAGACATAGGAGGAAATTAAGTCCAGGTCTCCTATACTCTGCCTGTGCACTCTAATGAGAGATGAAAAGGAGGTAGCAGAGCCATCTCCTTTGCTTGTCATTTGAAGGAAAGTTCTGATTTTGAAAAGGACTTGGGTAGATAACTCCAGGAGAGATATCAGGGCTGAATGGAGGGAGGTAGTTTCCTGCACCTCTGAGTGAAGTCTCTGAGTCATGGAGAGGGGCAGGGTTAACAATATGCCCTCCTATTCTGCAATTCCTCTTGGCTAGCTCAGGTGCCTCCCTGCTCAGCACATGGACTTTTGAGGAACCTGTTCTTCAGCACCCTAAACCCCAAGTCATGACACCACTGGACGCTTGCCTCAAAAACTGGGAAGCATTCCAAGATTGCGGCATTCAATGGCATAAATCCCTGCACAGGTAGGGTGTGACAGGGCAGCTAACATGCCCTGCCACAAGAACACAAAAGGGAAAGAAATGAAGAGAAATTTGCAGGGCAGATCCCAGACAGGGAAGGAAAGTGCAGCAAATTCAAGCGGGGGAAAGGCCATGCCAGCAGCAATTAGCACTATCAGCTGGAGGGGCGGGAAAAGCGGTGAATCGCGAACTGCCAGGATGAACCAAGCTGATCGATGTGGGGAATTAAAGGGACACCGACAAGGCAGTTGGCGTCGATCCTGAAGAAAGAAACCTGAGGAGGAGATGGGGAGAAGGCAGAGAGTCACCAGCAGAGGGGGATCAACCCTGGGACTCAAGGAAGAGCCCCAGCAGCCCACTCACCTGCAAAGGGCAGGAGACGAGGTGACCAACCAGCCAATCAGTCTAACTTCTATCCCAAGGAAAATCTAGAAAAACTCATCAAGGAGTCTATGTGCAACTCACTCATCGAGGGTAGGATTCTGAATGACAGCCAGCATGGGTTTGTCGTGGGCAGGTCCTGTCTTACCAATCTCATCTCCTTCTACAACCAGGTATCTCCCCACCTGGACATGGGAGAGGAGGTCAACATTATATACCTAGACTTCCCAAAAGGCCTTTGATCTAGAAAGCCATAATCTCCTCATGGGAAAAATGGAAAATTGTGGGCTTAACTGCTCAACAGTTCAATAAACAGGAAACTGGCTGTGAGATAGGACCCAGAGAGTTCTTATAAACAGATCTGTGTTGTCCTGGTAAGAAGTGGTCAGCGTGTCCCTCAGGGGTCTGTGCTTGGTCCAGTGTGTCCTGGGGCAACAAGAAAAATGACCTGGGAACTACACCCACGGGACATGGCAAGGACAAATACAAAAATAGAAATAAAAATGGTTACTTACCTGCAGGGGAGACAACGCCAGAGGAGTGGAGGAGAGAGCCTGCACAGTTCACAAGCCATGCCTTTATTCAATTAAGGCCAGCAGGTCACGTCAGAAGGAATCACCAGCTGGTGGGAATAAAGGCAGGCGCCAGGGAAGAGGCAGGAGGAATTAGAGAGGTGGTAGAGGCGCCTCATGCCGGTAGTGGGCTGCGCCAGCGTGATCAAAGGCAACCTGGGCCTTTGATGGGGAGATGTGGACATGCCGGAGGGCAGGGAACAGCTGCAAGCAGATCTGGACAGGTTGGACAAGTGGGCAGAAAACAACAGAATGCAGTTCAACAAGGAGAAATGCAAAGTGCTGCACCTAGGGAGGAAAAATGTCCAGCACACCTACAGCCTAGGAAATGACCTGCTGGGTGGCATGGAAGTAGAAAGGGATCTTGGAGTCCTAGTGGACTCCAAGATGAACATGAGTCGGCAGTGTGACGAAGCCATCAAAAAAGCCAATGGCACTTTATCGTGCATCAGCAGATGCATGACGAATAGATCCAAAGAGGTGATACTTCCCCTCTATC
>NW_005841968.1:2873727-2876760 GCF_000455745.1 Alligator sinensis | reverse complement strand
GTTAAGGGCCTGCAGACCAAGCCCTACAATGAGAGACTAGAGGAACTGGACCTTTTCAGCCTCCGCAAGAGAAGGTTGAGAGGCGACCTTGTGGCTGCCTATAAGTTCATCACGGGGGCACAGAAGGGAATTGGTGAGTATTTATTCACCAAGGCGCCCCTGGGGGTTACAAGAAATAATGGCCACAAGCTAGCAGAGAGCAGATTTAGATTGGACATTAGGAAGAACTTCTTCACAGTTCGAGTGGCCAAGGTCTGGAACGGGCTCCCAAGGGATGTGGTGCTCTCCCCTACCCTGGGGGTCTTCAAGAGGAGGTTAGATGAGTATCTAGCTGGGGTCATCTAGACCCAGCATTCTTTCCTGCTTATGCAGGAGGTCGGACTCGATGATCTATTGAGGTCCCTTCCAACCCTAACATCTATGAATCTATGGGCAGGGAGCGGCATCAAAGCCTGCGGGGGCTCTTTGCACCAGTGGAAACAAAGTCGAACCCCAGACAGTGGGGAGTGCTTGGGGTGATGAGCTCCGAACACCACTGCGGGAGCATGGCATAGGAGGCTCCAGTCTGCAGAGAAACAAGGATGGAGACCCGGGGAGAGAGGCTGCAACTGACTCTGGGGATACGGAGGCTCATCTGCCTGGTCACTCCCAGGTATTGGGCTGTGGAGATGGGCTGGGGATGAAAAAGGAAGGGAGACGTCAGGGGAACGATGTCGGGGAGAACCTTGCCAGGTACAGGCAGGAGAGCTGAGGGGATTGGCCCATACAACCCTGGATTTGCAGGGGGGGTTTTTTCCTTTTTTCTATTCCATTTATTGGTGCAAGTGCACTTGAACAGGCCTCAGGAGCAGAACCTGTCAGTAGCAAGGGACTCTGGACACAGGGGCTAAGCTAATTCACCATCCCACTCATGGGAAGTGAGGGAACAAAAGCCTAGGGCCTCAAAGAAGCGATGAAACTTAGGAACACCCATGCTGGAGGAACGGCCGCCTTAAGACCTGGCGTCCCGACCTTGGCATATGGTTGGGGTGTAGGGGAGGTGGAGCACCATAAACATCCGGCTTGCAACGTGATCACTCCTGAGGACTCTCCAGAGGCTACCCCCTCCACTGGTATAACATTCAAAGTCATGGCAGGTGAGTTTGGGGGCGGTCCCTGAGACAACCGATACTCGCCTCAGGGGTTTCACGAAGCTATCAAATGCACACCCTTTACAGCACAGACTAAAGCAGCAAGTGAGCAGGTGTTCAAAGCCAGATGGGTGCACAGTGCTTTTCGACACTTTTATCCATGATTTGGCTGTGGGGGTGAAGAGCTCACTGGCCAAGTTTGTAAATGACACCAAGTTATGGGGAAGCATGGTCACGCTTGCAGATAGGCTGCAGATGCATGCAGACCTGGACAGACTGGAGGGGTGGGTGAATAGGAAACAGATGAGGTTCAACACTGAGAAATATAAAGTGCTCCATCTGGGGGCAAATAGTCCCCTAGTGCAGGAGGGCTGGACCCAACAATTTTGAGAGGTCCCTTCCAGCCCCTAACAATCTATGAATCTATAGTGATGACATCTCAGTTGATGAGTCTGATCCTGGAGGGTGTGGTGAACCACTCCAGGAATCTAGAAGAGAAGAAATGTGAAGAAGGCTGTTAGGGTAATGATATGGATTTTGGGTGTTAGGGTAACGATATGAATTTTGGGGAGTACAGGGTGTGCAGCCGAATGAAGGCTTTTTCCTGTGTCTCAGCAAAAGCTGCTGGTCACAAGGCTGGACAATATATTAAACGTAACCTCAGCAAAAGCCGCTAGTCACAAGGCTGGATGATATATTAACAGCAACTAACTTTGCTAATGCTTAAGTAAGCAGATTCTTAACAAAAGATAGGGTGCAAAGTGCATAACGTGTTGGGTAAAATAAGATGCAGCCCACCAGCTATCGTCAGGAGATAAAGCAGAAGTACAGCCTTGGAGATGGGGCTGAATTCAGCAAGAAAACCAGAAAGAGCCAGCGAGAAACTGCAAGTGACCGAAAGAAGCAGAGGTCAGAGTCTTCCACGTGCGCTCTTAGCAGAGAGGCATGTAAATGAATGAAATGCATAGGCAATATCATGCTAAGGAAGCAAACAGTAAACAGAGGTGGAGCTTGAGGTGGGAGGAGAAATGGGTGGAACCAAAGGAGGGACATAGGTGGAGTAAATGTTAATATGTATGAACCAAGGTGTATAAAATGTGAAAAGAACTAAAGTTCAATGCAGGTCCCCGGTTTGTTGTTTTTTGGGACCCTTGTCCAAAGCTGTCTCCATTCTGAATAAAGGTGCTGCAAGTAATGTGTGCTGGTGTTTGGTCCCTGCTTGCTTTGGCTAAGGAGTAACAGGATCCATGAGCAATTGGACCGTCATGTCCCTAGTCATTGCATGCCGCATGGAGTCAGGGTCTGACAAAGGCATTATGTAAATCAGGAAGGAGTCTCCGGACCCAGCCCTGAGAGTCTAGGGTGGGATTTGAATCAGGGAGTGGCCAGCTTGGGACCTGTGCAGAGAAGAACGGGGCTAGTGGCCAGGGTGAGGAGAAGGCCTGTGGAACTGAGACCAGATAACCAGGGAGCCAGACCTCCTGGAGATGAAGACTGATAATCGCAAGTTAGAACACCTAGTGTGGATAGGGCAGGGTTTGGGGATGGTAGAGCCTTGCAAAGAGGAGCCAGTACCTGAGTCAATAACAGCCATTTTATCTCCTAGGATCATTTCTATCTTTTATCCTCCTTTTCCATCAAAGTCATGGCAGGAGAGCTCTAAGAGAACACTTGATCCTAGTGTGAGATGACTGTTCGACTGCAGGAAAACTCGGCATCAACTCTCACATAGGGGCACATATATTTGCTCCTAGCTAAACTGGGTACATCATTCTTTGTATTGTTTGCAGGCTACTCTCACTAAAAGTGGAACTGAGCCACTGCCCTGAGCGATCTCCGGTTTCTTATTTAGCACTGTTGACAGCAGTATTTAGTAGCTCCTTTGTTGCTACATTTTACTTAT
>NW_005841968.1:2865563-2873696 GCF_000455745.1 Alligator sinensis | reverse complement strand
TCAGCAGGACTGTCAAGTATTTTGCCCTTGCTAATTGTATTATGCAACTCTTAAAATATTCCCTTCTTCTAGTTGAAAGTGAAATAGGAGGTAATGAGTATTTCCCTCAAAAAAGTCAATTCTCTCTCTCTCTCCCCACTCTATAAATATATATATGAAAATAAAGATAATCCATCAGATATACAGCATGAGCCCTTCTTAACTAAAGGGCAAGGAAGTGCTTCAAGTACTTATTCACACACTGCAATAAATAACAGGTAATTTAAAAGAAAAAAGTTGCCAAAAAGTTAGCCTAATATATTCTTTCATGAGAACTCTTATGTAGATATATAATAACTGCCTCCCCTAATTAGCCAGTTCAAAATTACAGTCTGTGACACCTTAGAGACGCCAAGCTTGAAGACTGCCATGAGACACACAGTGATGTTTGCTGGAGTGAAATCAATCTTATGAGCATCTTTAGTCTACTTTAGTCTACTGACAGGCTGAAGGACAAAGGAATCACTGAAATTGTGGAAAGTGTTGGCTGGAGCATCAAGACATGAATTGGCCAAATAGGGTCTCTCAGGTGAACCTACAAAAATGTGCTGGCCAGGTGTCTTAGTCTTTCAAGTGTCCTGCTACTGATTCCCAAAATGATTTAAATTGGTCTAATAAAATGAGTTGGTCTAACACAAAAATTGAGTTGGTCTAATAAAAGATATCCAAAGAACCTTGTCTGCCTATGTCCTTAGACCAACACGGCTACAATCTATACCCCTGTAAATTGATTTAAGACTACTTAGAATCATAAACTCATAGAAAATTAGGATTGGTAGGGACCTCAGGAGGTCATCTAGCCCAACCCCCTGCTCCAAGTGGGACCATCCCCAACTAAATCATTCCAGCCCAAACTTGTGGAACCAGGCCTTAAAAACCTCCAAGGATGGAGATTCCACCACCTCTCTGGGTAACCTGTTCCTGTGCTTCATCATGTCCAGGTGAATCTCAGTCAAAATGGTGGACATTAGTACCCTGGTGTCTAGCTATGTTTTAGTCTATGCACTAAAAGGTACAGAACTGCAGGAATATAAGAATCCCTTTTAAAAAATGTAACTGTGCAGTTGGACAGATAGTAAATTCAGTGTCTGGCCATGTATTATATAGGGATCCCAGAGCCTAACTGGATGTTATGAATTCCACTAGGTAGCTAAGCACCTAAAAGTTACTCTGCTTTGTGGATCGAGCCCTTTGGGCCTCAGTTTTCCATCTCTGAAATGGGAATAACATGACTTTCTTACACCTGCTCATTTCAGTGTAATATTAAAGCAGTTTCTTATGATGCACCTGTAAAGAGTCCTAATCTCAACTGGGGACCTCTATTCCTTAATGAAATGCTATATATTAGCAGCAGCCGTGAAGTTTCTCCTGCTTACACTAGCATAACAGAATCTGGCCCTTTGTCATGACATTCTGTGTATCAATAAGTGTCTTTATTAATATCATTATTAATATCATTCTTTTTCTGGAAATTACACTATAACACTTAGCTTTTCTGCATGCATGAAGACTAGGCACCTACTGATTTACATGGATGTGGCACATTTAGGTGAAAAATTGCAAATACCAAGCAATAATAAATTAAAATAATAATTTAGACTTCCATAAAAATGAGATGGGATATTAGACCTGATTTTTACTGGTAGTACATAACTGTCCTAGAATATCTGATAAGGCCTTATCTTTTGAAGCCAGGCATGTAACAGGGGATTACATCCCTGGCAGGTTACACTCTTGTTCCTGGGGGGGAGGACATGGGATGGGACATGGGGCAGCCCACAGCTGTGGGTCTGCCCCTTCTGAGGGTTGCATGTTGTTATGGAGGATCGCCTGGGCAGGACTGAATGGAAGGGGTTGGTCAGGTGACCAGAAAGGGGGGAGGGGCAGGGGCATAAAACAGATCCCTGGCTGCCAACTGTCACAACCCAAAGGGTGTGATTTTTGTTTTTGTGTGCTTCGGCACTGCTAAATTGTTCCCGCTAAATTATAGCTTCCTTGCACGGTGGAGTTTTCTGCTGCAAAAGAGAACCCCGGTGCAAGGGAGAATTTCCCGCCAATTTGAAGCTTTCTTTGCAGGGTGCATTTCTTTGTTGCAGCACAGAAATGCTCGTTGTAAAGAGTTCCCACCATTTGTATGCTAATTCGAGTCCCATTATTGGCCAGTTCTAAATTATTCACACGTGGTGGCTAGTGATTGGCTTGCTGGCCGTATAAGAGGCTTGAGTGGTTTCCGCCCAAGTTGGAGGACTCCACGAACAAGGGAGGAGGAGACGTCACGCTGTGTGAAGATCTCTAAGCGCTGCGGATCCTTACGGACCCAGTGCATTTAAAGCAGGCAACGGAGGTCTGATCAACCTCTAGCCTCTCCCCGTCGCCGAGCGCAATCCAGACGTATCCCTTCCCGCGCGCAAAAGAACTGGACCCACGGAGCCTAGCAAACTTCGTGTGAATGAGTGAGTAGAAGGACCCACGGAGCCTAGCAAACTTCGTGAGAGTTTATTCAGAGCTCTTCCGGATGAGTACTTTCTTCGGTTGAGACGACAGGCTCGCGTGTTCAGAGCCTTCAGCCGGATTGGGCTAGAGTTCACAACTCTTGTCCGCCTCTCTTCTTTCCTGTCTATAACCGCAACTTAAGCAAGTTTTCAGCCTGCACCACTGCCATCTCGGTGTAAGTAAACAATCTTTAAAACTACCGATACGCGTTTGTGCCTAATTCCAGCTCGACGGCCTTCCCTCTCCGACCCAGCGTGCCCGGGCTGCTGGCCACAGCCCGTGTGCAGCGCGGAAAAGGGCTCGGGTCACTCCCGGCCTGCACACCAACATGGAAAAAGAGGCTTGGCAGGGAAGCCTGGAAGGTTGGCACCTAAAGGGAGAGAGAAACCACCTTGGAAACTGGCTGGCCAGACTCCTGGACACACAAGGAGTGGCCCCAAAGCCAAAGGGATCACTGCAGCAGTGAGCGGCATGAGTTTTCTCATTTTGGGGGGCCTGGTGGGGCAAAGGTTATATTTGGGGACTTTCTTTGTTTAGTGGGCAGGGCAGTCCAAAGAAAGATATCCGCATTGTTAACAACTGGTGGTATGGGTGTGGCTATAATGAACAATGTGGAGGCCACATAGCAGAGAGCGACACAAAAGCCTTTGTAATTGAGCTAAGGTGTGATAGGAGCACTGGTTTCAAAACCTGGGACATTACCTGCAAAATCAAAGGTTCTAGACCCAGGAGGGTCACAAGTAGGCCTGGTGGCCTGGCCAGCAAAGAGCCTTGCATATAGTAGGGCAAAGACCCCTGGAAGGGGTCTGGACCCAGCTAGCAACAGTGATATGGATTAAGATGAGATGGTGACAAATGGGTTTGGGGTTTCCCCAACTTATTCAACATCAAGGTGTAGCAGGCAAGCAAGAGAGGATGGAGGAGTGTGGACCCAGCCATTGACAGAACCCAGGGTCACTTGCCAGCAATACCCTGTGACAAGGTGTAATGGAGCATGGATAATTACTTATGGATTTATTGTTATCATGGTACTCAAATAAAAGTCCTGCTGTACTGAGAAGTATGGTACTAGCACATTCAGACTCATCCATGTAAGAAACACTTGAAAGGGGCCAATTTCCCATTGCACAAAGAAGTGGACTGCCTGATTTCTATGAATTTTGTGCCTTAAAAAGCATTTCCCTGGGAATTCCCACCTACATTAGCAACATGCACAGGAGACATGCAACCAAAAATACTTGCTTAAGAGGAACAACTCCTATTGAAAGTAACAGCAGCAACATTGTAGTCACTGAAAACTAGCATCTTCTCAACCAAATTCTGGTCCTACAGAATAATATAAGGGTGGAGAGATCCATTATGCCATCTAGCTGCTTCACCTGCTGCTAACAGCTCCTTCCCTAGAGCGAGGGACTGGCTAGATATATACACTGCATGCTAACACCATTGTCTGAGAACATCTTATTACCTTACAACTCTGTACCAATGCAGTTAACATGTGCAGGGTCTTTTTTTCCCCTTCTCCCCATCATATTGTAACTTTCTCTTAACCCCCTTTACCCAGGTCTAATGTAGGCTACATGACTAACTGCACACAGGTGCTCAGTATGTGGGGGCCCGAGGGCCCTGGCCCCCCTCGGGAAGAGGGTTTTCACCTGAAATGCATAAAAACTTCCACGTGTCCTCATCTCAGCATCTTAGCCACTCCACCTCCCCCTGAGCAAAAATAAAAGTCAGAGCCTATGTAACTGCATATTTTAGTGTGTGTCAATATATACCAACTACGTATCCATGTAGCTACCATGTGCAGGCTCCTATATTCTCTTCAGCCATGCAAAGTCATGAAAATAATTATGATTTTTAACATTATGATTAGTTTCTCCAAGTCGTCACCTAGGCACATACAACCGTTTAATCAGTACTGGTTGTTCTCTCCACTCACCCCTGTGTTTGTCTCATCCACCTTAGCGTGCATTCAATCTCTTTTACACTGAACACTCCTTATTTACCCAGTGCCCAGGACAGTAGGGCTGTGACCTGCGGGAATTACTGCAATATAAAATGTTTCTAATGTTTTTCCATGAATGTGAATACCCCCAGGAACAGAACCTCCCCTGCTTCCCTTGGGAAGGTATTTCATCCTCAGATCTAACCTTTTTATTGTGAAGGGAACAGGAGCAGATTCATAGCCAAAGCTGATTCTGCACATCCATTTTCTGCTCTTTTCAGGCATTTTAACTTGTGATTAAAGTCACTGATGTGTTTGACAGCGTTAGAGGGAAACATAAGCAGGCTATTGTATAGGGGGACTACAAGTTGTCAGTGGGGACTACAAGTTGTCAGATGGGGCACGCAAATGCGACTTCAAAATACTTGCTAGGTCCAGGGGTCCTAGGTCATGGCTCATGATTTGAGTAGCCTCCTTTCAATGGCATGCTACTGCAGTCCAGGAGATCAGTGGACTCAAAAGTCAATGATCTGAATTCCAACATTAATTACATTTCTTTTCACTAAGCACCTTTACTCAGTTTTATACTGGACTCTACCTTCACCTCTCATTCACTAATGCCACATGTATGCTATGGCAAGCTGCCCATCAACAGCACGATTATCTTTTGTCTTGCTGACCAGAATGTGCAGGGGGAGTCAGAGAAGAGACACTCTGAAGGATTTAGCAGAGGTTGATGGCATTCATTTCTTCTAGCAAAGGCTGGAATGATGTGCAGAAGGTTACACTGATGTATGGTGTTTTGGGCATTGAAAGTGGAAGACAAAGTGACATGCTTTAAAAAGTTTTTAAATCGGCTTTTTACACAAGTAAAGAGAAACTATAGGGAAAAAAAATCAAGCTGAAGGACACAGAGATTAAAGAGAAAACTCAGGAGCTGGCCAGGGTAAAGCAAACAACAACACCAATAAAAGCCAAATACCTGTACTCATAAATGTTTCCCGTATTGCAACATTCAGCTTGATGATGCCTTATGGCCTCTGACAACAGCAAGCAGACAGAAGGGAATTTAAAGAAAGCAAAAATCTTCAGTCTCTACCAGCCTGCACTTTACTGGTTGTACCAACATCAGCAAACAGGAAAATTCAGTACCAAGAAAACACAGGTTACCCCCCACAGCCAGGACAAGCAAATGCTAAGGCAGTCTGGAACCAGTCCCCTGGATCAGCACTGGCAGTAGGCATTGAATTATGTAGTTTGTGTGGACAGGAGAGAAAAGTTAAGAGATCAGATTTGTTTCTATGATTAAGGTGTTTTCTTATTCATTCATAGATCTTTATACTTATAACGTCCTGAGCTGGACTGGATATTTTCCTAATCCTATTTCTAGAGCACACACTGATAAAGAAGAGTATCCTCTAAACCTAAAACCCTTTAAGCCAATTCAGAGGCAGTTAGGTACCTAATTTCCACTGACTTCAAATAGGCTTAGGTGCCCAGTTGTGAAACTCCCTTTCTTGTTCATTTGGGGAAATGAAACGGGCACCTATACGAAACTTAGTCTATCAACTTCACTCTGCCAGTGCAGGGTTATAACTACAAAATTGTTAAAATTCTTTAAGCTTCCTAGAGGATTTGAACACCTGGGAATTGTGTGTCAAAATCCAATGGGCAGCTTTAAAAAAAAAAAAAAGCAAATAAACAGCTCAGCTGCTATATGCAATGCTTCATCCAGTCCGGATTCAAGGGACTCAGAGGATGACGTAGCCATCAATTTGAGGGACTGGTTCCTAGACCATTATTAATATGTTGTCAAGAAATACTTACTGACAGCCAGATTATATTGTCTTTCCCCCCTGGCAATTTCATTCCATTACTCCTAGTTATACCTCTTTTGTCAATTTAATAAAGTCCTGTCCATTAGTATCAGTAATTTTGTCTTGATGACCAGAAGGGGTAGGGGGATGGGGTTGGAAGTCAGAGGATATCTTTCAAGGATTTATCACTAGTTTGTGACATTCATTCCCTCTAGCAAAGGCTGGAGAAGGCAAAAAAACACATTGAGTTTGTTTTGGGTTTTTTTTAACCACTCATGTAGTGTCCATATTACAGTAACCATGTTCACTTTTAAATTGGGCAGTTCATGTCATCTTTTAAAAAATACTGCTTAGACATGAAAATAGGGGCTGGGTGGAATTTTTAAAAGGACTCAATTCTCATTAAAATCAATAGGTACTTGGTTCTTGACCTTTTTTGTGCCTATTTACATCTTTCTGCACCTCAGTGCCTTTAAAAATGTGGAGTATGATTTTATGTCTTGGAATACGTCCGGTTTGCCTGGACTGGAAAAGACACAGCACTGTGAAATGGAAGATGGTTTCCCTCTGCGCTCTGTGTCACTGCATTCCCTAAAAAGAACCGAAGTTCACCTCCTCGATTCTGAGTTTAGCTTGAGGGCAGGAGGACACTGTGTATCTGCTGGCCTATATAAAAATCAGATCAGCACCTTTCACTTCTCCCTCTTCCACCAAGCAATTCACCTTTATCACTGTGAGAAGCCCATTTGGTATTCCAACAATTTCACACACCACTCAACACACTCAAATTATGGAATTATACATGTAGAGAATTATTATTTATTGCAGAGCACTGGAAGTTTCCCCAGTGATTTACAAAACACAGAGGTCACGGGGACCCGGAGGACAAACAGCGCTGGGAATAAGCATGCATGGTTCTCTTCCTTATTCTTCCTCTGACAAGCTGTGTTGCTTTTGGCAGACCATATAAACTCTGTGGCTCATCTTCCTTCAGTCATTTTTGAAAAGCACTTGGATGTCTTATGGACAGTGCTACATGACAATGCTGATAATGATGACTAATAAACTTAGTGGATACTTACTTTGGATAGTTTATACCAGGGGTCAGCAACGTTTTTGGGCAGAGTCCCAAAAGCACCCACAGCCTCGACTTGTAAGATGCTGGTGTGCCAGGGGCAGACAGTGGGGGAGCCATAAGTGGCCCAATCCTTGTCATGGCAGGGCCCTTTCCTGCTGTGTGCCCCAAGGCATGCGTGCCAAGCAAAATGCCTTTGCATGCCAGACTCTGGCACCCATGCCGGGGGTTGCCTACCCCTGGTTCAACAAACTGCCGTATGTAGAACAGGGGAGCATAAAAAACCCCATATCTATGTCTGCAACCATTCTTTGGCCAAAAAAAAGGGGGGGGGGGGGGGGAAAATTTGGAAAAAAAATACAAACAGTTTTCCATTTCCTAACTATAAAATATCAAATGTTGTTATTTCAAAACAATTTTAGACCAAAATTTAATTCAAGTTAAAAATGATCAAATTATTATTTTTAAAATTAAATGTGTTTGTTGGATTCAAAACAGTTTTGTTCTTCTTTTTTCTAAAAGATCAGCCACTAAAAAAAGCAATTATATGTACAGCTTCAGTGAGATGTGCCATTGCAGGCATTATCTTAACCACTACCATGATCTGGAAGAATCAGAGGAGAAGACCAGTTTAATTACCAAGATTGGAGATGTTGTCTAATGTTGGAATAAAGAATTGGTTTTCCCTGTGCTCACCAAAATGCCTGATGATGAAAGAGCCACTGAGAAATAAATGTGTAGGGAAAACTGGCATGGGACGT
>NW_005841968.1:2852542-2865532 GCF_000455745.1 Alligator sinensis | reverse complement strand
GATGCTCAGATGAAATATGTCCTGTCTACCCTGTTGTCAGGCGTCAGTCCTGTCACTGAACATGGTGAGCCTTTGACTGAATGGGATATAAACATTCTGCTGCAGAGCTGTCAAAAAGAAATAAAAATAGTTTGGCATCATAAATATTGTGGGGTTGAGCATTAACTTTTTGTTCTGGATGCTGTCACAAGATTAGTGGATATCACCCACACCCCTGGAAAGAGAAGTAGCAATGCACAAGAGAGGAAAGAGATTGTTGCTAAAAGGAGGCAGGGTAGCTGTGCAGTTTATTAGTCCTTGCACCTCCTGGCTTTCTGTGACAGTGCACTTTGATTCAGGAAAGCAGGTACAGTTGTCAAAGGTATCTAAAAGTACATCTACACGGTAGGGACACTCCCAAACATATTCTGCCCGCCTGCTCATTTTCACAAGCTCCAAACCTGGAAACAGGGCAGTGAGGCTGCTCCAGAGTTGTTCCCAGTGGCTATTCTCAAGCGTGCTGGACACAAAGGTTGTGTCCACATGAGCAGGAACGTATTGCACCTTCAGTTGAAGGGAACGTATGTTTCCCTGGGGACGACTAGCAGTGGCACATCTTTGTGCTGCTGCTAGTTGTCCCTGGGCACATCCTTGCACATGCACTTTGGCATGCAGCAAATTGCCCCAAGTGTGGTAGGGGAGGCTGGGGCCAGCACCTAGGCTGGGCCCAGCAGCCTTACCTGTGGTCCTGAGGGCCTTCCAGGGCTGCAGCGACAGCGATCTGGGAGTGCAGAGCCTGGCTGGCAGCTGGAGTGTGGCTCTGGCAGGCCAGGCTCCGGTTTCTGGCAGCGCATGCTGCAGACACGTGCACTGCCTCACTTTTTTCTGCTAAAGTTTTTTTAGATACCAGGATTTCCCTGTATCTAATTCTGCTCCCACGTTGGAAATATGCATTATGGTGAATGGATTTGTGAGTGCCGCATGAAGTAGGGAGCAGGAAGGTGGGGTGGACTCGGGTGTGCCCCTGGTGAGGCATACTGCTGCTGCGGTTATAGTATAGATGTATCTGAAATGTCTCTGGGAATCTAAGCTCCCTTTTCTACAAGTTCCTAAATCATTATGTCTGGGTCTTTAGCTGTTTACCTTGACCTGGAAGCAATGGCATGTAGGTTCCTAAACCCTTTGGAGGCTACATACATTAGGTGCTCTTAAAAATGTTGCCAAATATTTCTACTCTAAAGAGATGCTTAAGCCCATGCCTCATTCACTGGGAGTTCTCAATAAGACTTAAGTAAGTGCTTGAAATGTCATACATACTCCAGTACTGCCTGAGTAAGGGTGACTGAAGAACATGCTCACTCACTTTCTAGAATCAATAAGGAATGAATCCTATGGACTGTTATTCCATGAGTTCTTTTTCTTCTGCTCTCCTCTCATGGAAAAGAAAAATGTATGATATATATCATAACTAAAGTATTTGTTTAAGGAGACAAACAAAAAACCCTTTGCCCTTCTGTTCCTGCTAAGTAAAATAGATTACGATGTTATTTAGGTCAGCTCCTGGCCCATACTCAGGCTCAGATATGATTTTAGATACTATAGTGATGGGCAGCAGCATAAAATCCTTACAGAGATAAAGATTTATGCTTCTGCAGATAAGAGGAAACTAAGACTTAAGTGGTGCATAGGCCCTGTGTCCAAATTCTGGAAGGGATTAATTTTGCCATCGCTGCACAGCTAAAACTCATTCTGATACTGTTAAGAAGCCCGGTGCAGAAGGAGCAAAGAAGCAAATCCATGAGATATTGTTTCTTGGCACTCTTTAAAGATGACTTATGTTTCTCAAGGATGGACATTTTCTAATTGCTTTTATGGTGCTTTACGGGCAGGCTGTGTTCTCATCTCCCAGCTGCATAAACTTTTGATCCTTAGACTGACATTCATCACTCAGTAAATTTTCCCTTTCCGATGCTTGCAGTATTTGGAATCCTTTCATCTTGCTCATCACTTGTTTCACCTGCAGCAAAATGTGGATAACATTTTTCCTAACTATTGCGCTCTTGCTTGTGCTCTTCTGCTATTGCTTGCCTCGAGTGGGTTTTTACTGGTGTACTGGAGATTTCTGAATGCTAATCTGAGCAAGCGATCTCTTCAGAAGAGCACGGATATCTATATTGCTTTGCCTATATTCAGACAACTATGGTAAAACCCTGAGAACATCACAGGCAGCCTTTGATGCCACACTGATAAAGTAAACTGTATTTGGGGAGCTAATAACCTGCCTGTTTAATCTATTTAATAAGCAGATTTGCGTGCATTTCTTTTATGTGCTTCCTGTGTGGGTTTCATAACAATAAAAGAAATGCTATCAAACATAATGGAATCTACTTCTACCAGCTTGAATGGGGGTGTAACCCTGCTAATAGCCCTGACTTGTTTCAATGCACTTTCACTCCCAGATAGACATGATTCACTCAGATTATAACCTCACTTCATTGAGTCTGATCCAGAGCCCACTGAAATCAAAGGGAGTCTTTCCACTTACTTCTTTGAGCCCTGGTTTATGCCACAGAAGCATGTCATAGTAAGCCACTAAAGAATGCATCCCTAAGCAGATAGAAAAGGGGGAGAGAATTTGTTACAAGGGGAACCTTCTCTTTAAAATAAATTAAGAATATGAGTATGGGATTCTCTATTTTCTGTCTTACTGAGGTAGATAATAAGGAACTGGCTGCAACAGTGAAGGTGATCATAAACTTGGGAGGAAATGACCATAATAGGCATTCTTGATTCTGAGAAAAGGTGGGCATAAGTACATCCCAACAAGGTCCCTAGAACACATTGGCATATGTGTCATAACCCATTACGGTCTAGTTTGGACCAATCTGATGTGAGAGGACTGTGCCAATGTCCTCTATGGAGCGTGCCTGGGATGCCCTTGTTTTGTGCTTGCTGTCAAAGGGCATTTATACGCATGCTCCAGGAGTGGAGGGGATACTTTAATTAGACAGGCTCCGAAAGCCACTGTAATTTAAAGTGCCTGCAGCGTCTTGTGTATCAGCATCCTTGTGTTTAAAACCGGTGAAAGGATGTTTTATTTAAAGCTTGAGCAAGCTTTAGTTAGTGCTCCCCAACCACTTTTAGGTGTGGGGACACTGATACACAAAACGCTGGAGTCTGCTGGAGCATGGTAATTACCACGCTCCAGTAGACTCAATTAATCGAGTCTGTTCTGATGCGCTGTAATTACAGCATGTCGGAGCAGCCTTGCTATGCTCACCCATAGTGCCTCAGGACAGGTCCCCCTTCAATTACACAACTTAAGTTTCTCATATTCTTTATTCAGACCAAATGTCCCTTATCCACTGGCTCTCTGTCTCCTCACCCCAAAGTGGGTTCTTCTTCATTTATTTATTCTTGGAGTCCTACAGGCAAGTGAATATATTTTCCCTAAATGCGCAGCAAATGTGCTCTTTCTATTAATTGGATTTTTTATTGCCTTCTTATACCTACAGCCGTAGAGCTCAACCTTTCTGAGTGGTGGGCCAGGGGCTTGCGACCCAGATGCACTGCAGGCACTACGTCCCTCCAGTAGAGCCAGGGTGGGGTGGAAAAAGCAGGAGGGAGGCGGCTGCCAACGTCAGAGGGAGGAGAGAGAGATCTGCAAAGGGGATAAATGGCACAGTGCAGGACAAGAAATGACAGGCCAAGCTGAGCTGCTTGCAGCTGATCTCTTGTCCCACAGGCCAGATGCAGTCACTTCGGGGGCTAGATGTAGCCCACAGCTGTAGGTTTAGCACCACTGGCATAGAGCGATAAAAACACTACTCATGTCCTTTGTAGCCTCTGCCTTAAGGTAACGGCCATATGACTAGGCAACTGGGTTGTTTCAGCTCTACTTTATACTTTTAGGCTGTTTGTAGATAGACTCACCATTTTCTAAACCATGTTTACTGATTTGCATCGCACAGTTTGATCAAATCTCAATTTGAATTAAGAGTTAATAGACAATCAGGGGATTTTCCCCCTTCCTCACAAACCAGTAACCTGTATGCTTGGACAGGGCTGGGGGCTTATTCAAGATACTGGTACTTGGTCACGGGTATGGTGTTGTTGGCACATACGATTTTGTAAAGGTGTTACTTTGTGCTTGATAGCTTCTGTTGTGTTGCAAAAACCCAACTGAGTTTCCCTTGAGGGTATTTATATTTGCAATGTTTATCTGCATTCCTAAGGAATGCTTATCTGAGTTCCTAAGGACTGTTTTCCCTAAAAGCAATGCTGTGTATCGATGTTAATTAATACAGTTTAAATTGTCTAATTTGGACTGCCCTAGTTGCATTAACTTTAATCCTTGCTCAATGAGGATTAGTTAATTTAGACTACAGCCAGTCTTAGGGCATTTATACATGTACCTTTTTGTCCGCACCAGAGATTCACTACTTCAGAGCAGATGCGATTAATTGAGTTTGCTCCACACGTGAGCTGATGCACACCGCGCTGTGCCATGTGCAGTTGTATAAATGGTTAAATGTATGTCAGTGTGCAGAAAATGGTGGTGGTGCACCGTGACGGCCAGAACCAAAGAAATTAATAAGCAATAAATATGTGCTTCTTAGAGGCGTTTGGAATTTTTGTCTAATATAAAGCTTGTATTTTTGTAACCCGCAGATGTAACTTGTAACTGTTTGTAAAACTGACTAGGCCCCAAAAACAAAGCTATAGTTGTAAAATTAGCTGACCTAACAGTTTTTTCTTGCTCAGAATTTAGCTTTGATAATCATAAAAACTGGATTCAACCGCCTGGCCTACCCAGCACATTCCAGGAAAGCACATCTCAAAAAAGCATATTCAGAGAGATCTAAAGGGGTTGGATTTAGGTGGAGTAATATTAATTTCAAAACTGAAGATGCTGCATTGTAATTTGCTTATTGGATAAACCCAAGTCTGGGTAGTAACATTTTATAATAATTTTTAACACCTTCTAATCCCACAGGGTAATAGCTATAGAACAAGATTGTGAATTGCTCTGAAGCCAACAGATTAGCATAAGACTAGGTATAAAAAGCGCGTGCATCAGGTGACCAGCAGGAAGGAGGGAACAGAATGGTCACTGCTGTTCCACGCCTGGACCCGGACTCCCAGTGTGAGCGAGGATTGGGTCCTGATCAAGGGAACTTCCCCGGTAATCCCTCTGACAGCGTCGATCTGGGATGCCTGACTTCACTGGAATCACCTGGCCCGCACCTGGCATTGAGGGACTATCGATAAGTTGCCAACTCATGTCTGTCTATTTGTTGTTTTAAACAGCCAGTTTCTGATACCCTCGCAGTGCTCAGCTGGCCTGCGACAGATTGATTTATTTATCTGTTGTTATTACTTACTATTAGCTCTTTAATACTGCATTATTTGCTTATCGCATTTATCTTTCTGTTAACTGGTGTGTGTGTGTGTGTAAGCTATAATAAACTTGCCATTGCTTTACTCCCAACTCTGCCTCCTCGATCCCAAACGAAACAGCCTAGTGGCTAAATTGATATACTCACAGTGCCCAGCTAGCTTGTGACAGTGCACTTTTGAATTAAAGCACCACCAGGGTGTTTTAGTTCAAAAGCACACCACCACCATTTTCTTTGCACTGACATGCATTTCACCACTTACACAACTACACGCGTTGCAGCACTGGGTGCTTTTCAAAGCACGCAGCACTGCGGTGCTTGCACGTGTAAATAAATAAATAAATAAATATTATCTATCTATCTCTCTATCTAGAGAGATAGATAGAGAGATAGATAGATAGATAGATATAGTGATGGCTGTAGTCTGGATTAAACCTAGAAAAACATAACATCTATAAACAAACTTAGAATTGTTCTTTCTCCTAAAAAATACACTCAAAATCTCCCTTAATTGATTTAATCCCATGGTTCTTCAGTGAGCACACCCCTTTCATCTGACACATTTTAAAGCCAATTATAGATACCTGTTTGCATGGGCAGATCTAGGATTTTGAAAAGGGGGAGGGACACAGATATCGCTGTGCATCATCACATATAACACAACACATCTTTCTGCAGTTAAAGAGAAACTGAAGTATTTACTTATATACTGAGGGCCTAGGGCTATACTATTTGGCTTAAGATCAAACCAAAAACAAATAACTTTATTGGAATATGCACTAAATTCCTAGATTATATATAAAGTTCTTTAAAAAATGAAAAAACTAGGCAAACTGATGTTTTATTTGTCCCGTAGTTATTAATGCTTGTCTCTTATTCAGATATGTACAACAAAATCTATTCTTCTTAAGCATCTTGACAGTACATCTAACACTTTACTGGAAGTCATTTCTACACCCAAGTTAAGGTTTTTAAGCAAAAGCTAAAAAGGGCTACAAAATATAAAAAATATATATTATCAGGAATGGCTAACAGACAGCAAAATTGCTGAAGAAATGATAGCAACAATGCAACCCCCTTCTAAGATCCATTCCTACTAGGGTTGTATGAAACAGCACTGTTCCGTTTTGCCTTCAGTTTCAATGGTTCGACGGAACAGTGTTCCATTTCAAATTTAATTTTGAGTCGAAACAGCTGTTCCATTTTGTTCCATTGAAACAGAAAGGCTGTTTTGACTCTGTTTCAATGCTGTTTCTACGTTTCGCTGGGGATGAAGAGTCAGCCCAGGTGGGCTGCCTTCCACCACCCGTGCAATCTAGCACCAGGGATGGGGAAGCAGCCCAACTCGGCTGCCTCCCGCCCGCTGTGTGATCTAGCACTGGGGATGGGGAAGCAGCCCAGCTCGGTTGCCCAGTTGGGCTGCCTCCTGTCCCCGGCACGATCTAGTGCCAAGGATGGGGATCTAGCAGCCCAGCTGGGCTGACTCCCCATCCCCTGCTGGATCTTGCGCAGGAGATAGGAAGTCAGCCCAGCTGGACTTACTTCCCATCCCCAGTCTATGGTTGAAACGTTTTGACTTTTGAAACGTTTCGACTAGCCTCATTTTGTTTTGAGGCTATTTCAACAGCCTTTGTTTTGTTCCAATTTTGCTATTTCGACCTCGAAATTAGTCAAAACAGTATCGAAACGAAATGTCCGGTGAAATTTCACACAGCCCTAATACCTACTGTTTGCCTCTGTAAACAAGTCAGTGCATCAGCTGCTGTGCATGTGGGCTTTTTTCTCTTAGAAGTCCTTCCAAAAATGCAAACAATAGCCTGTGAGCCAGCTCGGGTACCTGGCAGCCTTGCTGTCTGGCTTTGGTCCCTTGGGAGCCCCTCAGCAAGTCCTTAAGCATGAAACAATTATCCTTGGTTGAAATAAACAAATACATGGGTAAAGCAAACCTTTCTAATTTTTCCAGGGAGCAGCAGAAGACCCTTTAGCTCTGGCCCTTCTAGATGCAAACTCCTCCAACTTTCAGTCTGTTTGCAGCCAGCAAACCTCTCCTTCCCAGCTCAACGTTTTGTTCTCTCTCTCCTTGGGCTTTTAACTGCCCATGAATCTCCCACAGCTGGGTTTTTACCCCAGGGCTGTCTACCTCTTTTAAAGGCCCAGACTGCCCTGTTATAGCCCCATACTATGAGAGACTTTTTAATACCTACCCAGTTAGTACACACACCACCTTGTGATCATAACTACTGGATCATAACTATCAGCCCTGATTGTCACCTATTTATCTTTTGTTACCCACAGCAATTTCACTGCTCTGGCCATTTTTCTGGTACCACACTGATATTGCACACCCATGTCCAACTTAAAATTAATAAACAGTCCAAACACCTGCTGTCGCAATACGATCCATTATTCTTATGGATAATTGCTCTGACCTAGTGGTACTCTTATCTTTGTCCACTAATATGCTCATTCTACCAGTGCTTGCAATCTCTTTCAAAGAGATATGCATTGCAAAAGTTCTCTCTCTTTCCAAGTACTGGAAAACAGCACTGGGTTATTCTGTTTCCCTCTGCATGTTCAAGCGATGTATGTTATATTTATTTTATTATTTTTGTGACCTCCAACTAAGTCTCTTATACCTTCTACTTCTTGTCTGTGTTGTATTTTGAATTCTCCATCATGTCTACAGTGTCAGAGTACTATCTACCCTCCATAAGCTTCTGTCTGGAATTTGCTTGGTGAATTCTAATTGTCTAGTCAAGGGTCATAACTCTGGGTCTTTCAGTGCTATAGTTCTTAGCTTTTATTCCAAATCAATAGCTCAGTTATCCCCATAAAATAGCAAGATTGGCTCTTCAGCCTTAGATTGTCTGGGCTTTCACCTCTTTTTGCTCTCTGGTTAAAAACATCTCTTTTGTATATTTCAGTGTTATGTGGAGTGCAGTACTGCTCAAATTTCTGTAGTTAAGGGCCATGTGTAGACTAAATGACGGGCATGTGTGCACGACACTTTAAAGTGGGCTAAATGCTTTTGCACCACTTTAGTGGTGTCAGTGTTTGCACACCTCAGTGGCGTATTGCGCATTAATTCCAGCCACTGTAGGAAATTCAGCGGTGTAATGTGCCTTAAATGACTTGGGGTGAAACAAACTAAACCTCCTTTGAGGAGTTTTAGTTTGCTGCCCCTACAGCCGCAGAGTGAAGCACTGGGCTCTGTGCAGCTCCACGGCTCTGCAGGAAGCTCCACCCAAGAAAAGCAGCGAGCCTGATTTTTTTTTCCCACCCCGCTGGAGCCTGCCTGCTTGCCCGAGCTGCATGGTGGCCCGGTGCTTCCCTCTGTGGCTGCAGTGCCCTCTGGGACTGCCCAAGCCAGGTGCTTGTGGGTGGGTGCCGCCTGGTGGGGGGGGCACTGCTGCCACGGAGGGAAGCACAAGCTCCCCACCATAGCCCAGGAACCACTCTGCCCACTGGCAGCTCACCCTCCCCTCCCCGCCAGAGAGGCAGGTAAGGTGTGTGCACAACACAGGGGTTTAATCAGCCCTAAACTGAAGCATTTTTTAAAACCCACCACTTCAATTTAGGGCCCCCATTTCATCTACCCATACCCGATCTTAATAGTTACTCCCTTTGCCTAAGTTAACCAGACACTAATAAACAGTCTTTGCCCCTTCTCCTGTCTTACAAATTTCTGGAAAGTTTCAACCCTGGTGGGACTTTCAATTGTTCTAGTTTTCTCCTCAGGGCAAGGTGCTAAGGAGTGCAAAATAATTCTCCTTTGTTCAGTGTCTGAGTTCTATTAAGCAGTGTGTAACCTAGGCTTATGTATAGCAAACAACTGGTTCTAGCTGGCAGATATCAAAGCCTTTTAAAAGAACAGTGCCCTGGATCAGGCAGCCAGAAGACTGGAGCCAAGTCCTGTTTCTAAAGCTGGAAATATACAGCTTGAGGGTGGAATCTTGGCTCCTTGAGATCAATGGAAGTTTTGCCTTTTATTTCAACGTATCTGGGATTTCATCCAGGATGCCTATGCATGACACCGAAGCCTCATCTATCTTAAAGTTTTATTGCATTCAGTTTGTTCATGAAAGGGAATTCTTCCTAAGAGATAGAAGTAGCCATTAATAAAGATGGATGTTTTAATGTCATAGGCAGGCATTTCTTGGGGATTGTTCACATGCCATTCCCTGTCCAATCTTTGATCATAAACCTACCCATGACTTCTGCACATAAGAACATAAGACTTATGTTTCATATGCAAGAAGTTGATGTTTCATGAAACTGGTTCAATTTCTGGACCTACAAATATTAAAACTTACTTGCTCAAATGCCTTGTAATAACATTCCAACTTTTCCTTCACACTGGAGAAGTTATGCTTTCTACTTCACTGAATACAAAACTACATTTTTCAGACTGCTTAACTTGCAGTTGTTAATACTAAGTCAGTCATCTACTGACTATATTGCTAGACACTGCAGATCTAATAAAAAGCTCAGAGCTCTTCATTTATCTGTCTCCAAGGCATGGAAAATGGCTCCTAACCATGTCAGCTCACTCCAGTTTGGACGTCTGGTAAATCCTCAGTGCAAGACAAATACAGTTACATACATTATTGCCTGTTAACAATAATGTTCCATTGCTATATAACTCCTTTCCTGCCTGTTGGATACTGCATCCCATAAAGCAAAGGTCCCCAAGCTTTCCTCAGCTAAAGGCTTCTGCTAATTTGCCCATGAAGCTTGGAGTCTACACCCAATTCAGATAAGCCATTTCATATTAAGGATGAGTGTGCTTGCAAAGTACTCAGGTTCATGCATGGCTCTTACACTTTCAGGGTCTTTGTCCCTGCTGCTTCAGAACCTGTCTTGGAACATGAATGCCAAATTATCTGAGGCCAATGGCTGTCAGGCAGCAGATCTTAGCAAGCCTAGGAGTAAAGAGGGGCAGCACAACGTGTGAAGGAATCCCTCCTCTCTCTGACTCGCACTTGGGTCAGCCCAGGTGATCCCTCGCCATACATGCTCAATCAGGTGACCTGGCCAGATAAAATGCCCCAGGGGGTGGGGGTGTGGAAGGAGTGCTCTCTTTTCTCTTTTTTTCAGTGTGGACATTTTGAAACCACAAGCATGTACCCCAGGCAGCGGCCTGGTGATTTCTGTAAGTAGACATGTGGAAACCTGCCAGGAGTTAAGAATTATGTTTAGGCAAGTCATGTCTTAAAAGGGTCACTGTACCTAGTCTCTGTAAAGACTCAAGCTGCTTTTGTTTGTACAAAGTGTATTCTGACTCACCTCATCCTACCCACCTCCAATCAATAAAGGTGGTGGGTTACATCCTGCATTGGTGGCATGCTGAGAAGGGCACAGAGAGGGAGAGCGGCCTTCCGACCCCTGTCTGGCCAGCAAAGTTTTTTCTTGTTTTTTAATTTTCCCTCTGTTCTTCCTGATGCTATCTAGAGGTGCTTTGGGCTGAAAGAAGTACTCAGAAACTTTACTTTGAGCAAAGCACCCCCAAGGTTTTGGGGGTCTGTGTGCCCCAGGCTGCATAGACCCTGCCAGAGACCAGTGCCCAGGTGGCGGCAGTTTTACTCCAGGATTGTGGGGGTTCTCCAGGAAGTGGGATGGCCATATACATGTCAATGGGTCATACGCACAGATGCAGAAAGCAAACCACCCACCAATGAATGTGTTGTTAAGCCTCTCAAGGACACAGTTCTACAACCCTTTCCTTATGCTGAGCTTCCATCAACACCAAAGGCCATATGATGGCTGGATGGCTGGAGTGCTTTCAGGGTTTGACTGGTTAGGGGTACCTAAAGTTAACAGACAACTAAATTGAAGTGCCCGTTATTGGCACCTAACCACTTATCCAATTAGCTCTTTATAAAGTACCCTTCTTCATCATTCATGATGTTAACCAGGATTTATGATGAACAGTTGACTATGCACCAACTGAAGAAAGTGTTTGTGACATTTACAAAGCAGAAGTTGGAAAAAAATTGAGTCAGTTACATATCACAGCTTAGGAGACCTCCTTCTTCTAACGTTTTGTCTCGTATGTTATGAAAGCAGAGCAAATGGATGTTTGGGCAGTGGAGTTACTGATGTGTAAAGACTAGACATTCTAACATGTGTTTCAATTGCATGAGAGGTTACAATTCTCCCTTCAAAACTTATAGAAAGAATTATTTGTATGTTGTTATTTGTTAAGATGTTCTTTCAGAACTGCTCATGGCATTAGCCCTAGGTAAGATCTTGTGAACAGGAGCTCTGTAAGTTGTCCTTGTGCACTTATGTGTTTTTTTAACCTAAGTATATCAGTTCATTGAGTATTTTTTCAAATGTATTTGGATGTCATGGCCCCTTGGAATATAGAGTTTGGATGGGAAAATCCAAGTATATTTAAAATGTATTAATAAATCTGCAAAATGTCAAAAGGACTCCTGAAAACATGAAATTGCTACTTGATAGGTCTGAAGAAAAAAGTGGCATATTTTGTCCTAACTAACTTAACAGGTAAATCTGCAGGACGGCACAGGTTGAAAATCACATGGCAGAGATCAACTCAGCAATACTCAAAATATATATTTCATATAATTCCTGGACATCTTAAATCAGCAGCCTGATAACATGAACAATGCACAGATTACTGTACTTCTGCTAATGGAGACAGACACTGTATTTTCTCACACCTGCCCCCAAATAAAACATTTACTGTACCTTGTTTTTAGAAAGGCAGAATGAAGGAAAATAGTTTTTTCCAGAGTTATGGCTGGATAGAAAAGGGACAGAGGCTAATCTTGAGTTGACTTGCACTTCCTTTCTTTCCTAACTAAAAGTTGAAACCTAGCTGCTACTGAAGACTGGTCTCCAAGGATGGATATATGATTTTGATTTTGGAAAGAACTAAACAGTCTTCATGGGTGGAAAATAGGAAAACAGAGACCGGGATCATGTAGCAGACAGCAAAACTGCCCTAAGAAAAGTTATGTTGATTTGTTGAAATCAAGATCATTAAAAAAAGAGAGAAGACTGTTAACACTGGTGGAGTGAAGAACAATAGACCATTAAGTCAACTAATTCCCTCAGCTGCCTGAATAGTAATGCCACTGCTGCTGTGCTGTGGAGCTGGAATCAAAGCAGGATGCTTCTATTCCAGTTAGAAAATCAGCTTCCCTAGGTAATCCCAATGTTGTGGTATTGATTTTTTTGGAGGAAAAGTATTTGATGTACATGAGTAAATATAGTATATGCAATACAATCTCAAATAGCTACTATTAATGAAAGCATAAATAACAAGAGGAAAGTAGTGTCTACATAACTTTTCCTTAAAATGGGTTCAAAAGAAGCTCTTAAAAATAAACTCTACAATATTAGGATCTGTATTTTATATTGTCATGACCCAATGATTTTGTGTGCTTCGGCACTGCAGAATTATTTCCCGCCACATGGAGCTTTCTTTGCACAGTGCAATTCTCAGCTGAAGAGAGAAAAACCCCAGTGCAAAGGAGTTCCCGCCACTCGCATGCAAATTTGTACCCCATTATTGGCTGTTTCTAAATTATTCCTACGTGGCGGCTAGCAAATGGCTCCGTATGCCAATTAAAACGTGCACCAC
>NW_005841968.1:2837441-2852511 GCF_000455745.1 Alligator sinensis | reverse complement strand
CGAGCAGTTTCCGCCCAAGTCGGAGATCTCCGGGGAGGACCTCATTTAGGAGGACTCCGCATCCATCTCATGGAGAACTCTGAGCCACGTGGTAGAGCCTAAGAAACTCTGCACGTGTCTCGGAGCTGACTGGTGGTTTGATCAGCTACTAAGACTCTCTCCCCGTCGCCGCACGATCCCTCGACGTACCCTACCCTGCGCACTCGTTGAGAGTCACCTTTCAGACTCTCATTTCGGTCGTTCCACGGAGCCTAGCAAACTCCGTGAGTGTGTATCCAGAGCTCTGTTCATGTTTGTTTTGTGGAGCCTAGCAAACTCCATGTGTGTCTTTTTGTAACTGCAACTCAAGAAAGTTTTTCCTGCCTGCACCACGACCACCTACGGTGTAAGTAAAATAACCTTTAATCAACCTCTATGCGTCAGTGCCTAATTCTAGTTCGCCGTGCCGATCTTTTCCCCAGCCCACGTGCCCGGGCTGCTGGCCACAGCCCCTCGGCCCCGACATATATAATACAGGAGTCTAAGTGAAATGAATCAAAATAATAAGATATCAAACCAAAATGAGGAAGGCAAAAAATAATATCATAATTATAAAAAAAAAGTGTACTTAACAGGTTCCTAAAACACATTTAGATGTGGTTTCTTTTATGGCAAATTGTTCCATTCAAAGCTGTTTATTTGTTTTTTTAACAGTTTATGAAGACATGGCCTCCTAATCTAACTGGGTGCCAAGTTGGATGATAAGATGAGGATTTTGCCTTCATCTTGGTATTACATTGAAAATAAACAGTTCAATGTGAGGAACACAAGAAAGGTGTTCTTAGTGAATCCTCCCACTAAGAAAATGGATTGCCCTTTGCTAGGTGAGTGGGGGTGTCTAGAGGAGGGGGTCTCAACCTTTTTCTTCCTGAGTGCGCACCCCCCCAGGCTATTTTTATAGCATGCTATAAATAACTGTGCTACAACAACTGCCCAGCCCTCCAGCCCTGCCTGCACAGCCTCAGGTGCAGCAAGCAGGGCTAAGAGCCAGGGAGCCCCAGGGCCCCACTCATCTGAGCAGCAGCAATGCAGAGCCTTGCCCACCTGCCCACAGCACCACTCATGGGCGGATGGAGGTTGTGGACCAGGTGGGGTGGGCCTATCCCTCGCCCCTTCCTCAGGACCCACCTCAGCCCAGGGGGGGCTGAGTCAGCTCCTTTCCATGCTGGACTGGGCCAGACCCAGCTGGGTGGACCCCTGAAACCTCCTTGTGGACCCCCAGGGGGCTGCAGGCCCCTGGTTAAGAACCACTGGTTTAGAGTGCCTTGGCTGAAGCTTGTTAAGAACTTAACAATTACATGGAGTGTCTGGCTACTGTATTTTGCTATTTCCCATTTATATAAAAACCCACATATTCCATGCCAAGCATATCTGTAATCAATAGGTAATGGAAAAGTAATTTGGCTGAGGACATCAACAGGATTTAAATATGCCAGTCCTTCAGTACCTCTATTAATAAATGTCACATATTCATGCCAGTAGAGCTAAGATGACACTTGAAGTCATGGTATTGACTATGCTATATTTCTGAAATAATGTTTCAATCAATCTCTATACAATCAACCTATATATCAACAACAGGTTCTGGATCAGATTCTCTTCTCACTTCACTACTGACTTACTCCAGGTATAAATTAATGTAAATGAGAGCACGAATTTGGTATGTTGCATAGATTTCAGATGCACTCCTTTAGCAGGTATAGTCATTTATATTTTCTAATAAGGTCCGCAGGATGAATGAAGCCATGCCAAAGTTTCTCTTCTACTTGGCACCTGGTTCATCCCAGGGATCTATACATGCAGAATCAATGTTGTTCTCAAAATGGAGTGGTTCAACTGATTGTTTTCATTTTCTTGATAAATTCATGAATGTTTGCAAGGGATTTGCAAGATGAAGTGGAATGAAAACACTTCTGGGTGCTAAGGAGAGGGCAGACCCTGCACAGATATCCAGTATGGAGGCAGTTAAAAGTAGTGTTCCACACCATCATCTGGATTTGGGATAAAATGGTAGGTACAATCTTGCCATAAGCCACTACATTAAACAACTCCAACCTCCCCCATAACCGTGACTTACTTCTGCATCTGCTCTTCTTATCCTTTTGTGTCCCCAGACTTCCATACCCCTTCCTTTCACTTGCCCCTCTCTCATCATTTTTCTTTCTATGGAACATCTCTCTCTACCTTCTCCCCCCTCCCCCAGCAAAACTGGAACTAGTATCCTAACACACTTACCAATTCATTCCAAACGGGGAGGGGCTAAAAGAACTTTGGAGAAAGGGATCAGAATTCAAAATTATCTTTACATGTTTGTGATTTCACTTGGAAAAATAGAATACAATTCAACGAGGGCATGTGCAAAGTGCTACACATAGGTGGGAATAGTCAACAGTCCAATAGCAAAAGGACAACTGGAGAGGTAGCACTTCTCCAAAAAAGGATCTGAGGGTTATAATGGATCACAAACCAAACAAGTCAACAAGGTTCTGCTGTTGTAAAAGTAAGTGCTATACTGGGAGGTATAAAAATTTGCAACATGTGTAAGATGTGCAAAGTAATCCTTCCATGCTATTTGGCACTAGCAAGATCTCTGCTGGAGTTCTGGGCCTCACACTTCAGCAAAGATATGGATTAACTGAAAGGAGTCCAGAAGAAAGTAACAAAAATCATCAAAAGCCTAGAAAATGTGGCCTAGGATGTAAGATTGAAAAAGAGCTGGTTTTGCTTAGTCTGGGGTGGGGGGAAGATGGAAGGGAAGTGAGACAGAAGTCTTTCGATATGAAAAAGGACACTGCAAAGAAGGTATGAACTCGCCTCCATATTCACTGGGTATAGGACAAGAAGTAACGGGTTTAAATTGTGGCACTGAAGAGTTAGGGCAAACATGAGGAAAATACATCTGACTGCAAGGACAGTTAAGCATTGGAATATGGTACCAAGGGAGGTATATGGAATCTCCATGCTTGGTGGTTTTTCAGAGAAGGTTAAACAACTAACTATCCATGAGAGATGGTTTAGGTACCATTGGTTCTGTTTTCGGATAGGGAGATAGATTACTTGGCCCCATGAGGTCCCTTCCAGCCTTATTTCCAATGATTTCTATGCTATTTGCTGCCATCTTGTTAATCATTTTCTCTTTATCCACTCTGGGTTTTCCTTGCCTACTTAGATCAGAAGCTTTTCTGAGCAGGGGCTACTCACTATTTATATAGTGCCTAATACAATGGGGCCTAGAACATACATTATTGTTGTTCTGATTACTACTAATGGGGCCTAGAACATACATTATTGTTGTTCTAATTACTGCTAATAACCTACAAATACTGCTTAGTATTCAACCATGACATTTTTACTTGCTCTTTAACTAGTACTGAGGAACCTATATCACACGAAGTCTGGGAGAAAGCAGTAGATTTGGATCAGGCTGATATTGCTGAAAAAATGTCAAATGGTAGATAGAATAACAGTATCATCACAGATAGTTCATCTAAAATGGTGGTTTCCAACCTTTTCCTTTGTGAAGCCCTAAAAAAATGAATAGAGGTGTGGACCCTTTTGAATTTCATGTGTGGGTATTAAAATACATTTGATTGATCTTAGTCATATTTTGTGGACCCCTTAGATGTAGCCTGCAGACCCTCAGGGGGTCTATGGACTACCAGTTGAAAATCACTGATCTAAAGAAGTCAACACAGTAAGTGATTTAACTGAAGGTTTTAAAGAGGAATTAATACCCGTTTCCATTGATTCCGGCAGAAGTAGAATGAGAACCCATGCTTGTAGTGTCATCTGCATGAAACAGCATTCATTAACAGCATGTTACATTTCACAATTGGATGCAATGCAAAGTGACATGAGCAGGTGTAACATGACATGCTCTTAGCATCCCAACCAAATCTCAAAGGAGCTCTGCTTCTCATTATCTTCATTAGAAAAGTAATTAGCTAATACAAATTAAAAGAAGTGGGAAAATTGGGAAATCTGACTAGAAAAAGACGAGCAGAAAATACATTCAAAATCAGACTGCTTTCATAGCTGTGGGAATCAAAAATTAAATATGTTGTGAAATACACTCCCTGTAACCAAGGCGGCTGTATATATACTATAAGTGCTTAACTGAGGAAGATCTAGTAAAATACTGCATTTGTATGCAAATTATAAAGGGTCGTGTTCCATTTTGGAGTACTCTGCTATCAGGAATATCTTGTGAAAGATGTCACAGCTACCAGGCAGGTTACAATGTTTGATGGAAATCGTTCTCTAATTTGTCAGAGCGCCTATATCTAATTTAAAATGTAGACTCAATGATAGAGTATCAAGCAGTTAACCTAAAAATACCATTGCTTTGTAAAGAATTTCAATCTAGTGAAGGCAGTGGGAGCAGCGGGTACTCAATACTTCTGAGAAAATCAGGTTTTTTTAGGTAAGTACTTCTCTTTAGGTAACCAAGTCTGAGCACACCAGTGTGATTCATCCAAAGCTACTCTTTCACTGGCAGAAACGCAGATAGAACTTAGCTGCTGTGACTTCTAACTTTCTGCTCCTATTCACTAAACGCATTGCCGCCTTTCCCTAATACAACACAGAAAAAACAGGTAACAGTCTTTGATAAAAAATTGAGTTTCACGGGGAGTAAAACTTCATGATTCCAGCTTCAATTTAGCATACAGTTAAGAATGAAAAAGTCAGGGGAAACAGTTCATCTGACATTTTAAAAGCAAGCTTCTGTTTCAACTTTATTTTGAAATACCTTTCTGTCCATTAAAAACTGACCTCTAATAAAGATGAAAGTGGGACTACAATACGCTAAACCAAGCAATGGTGAACAAGGCCTTGCACATTTCTAAAAATATAAGGTGCAACATTTTGAAAATTGGCTAGGCATTAGATTTGTAAAGGTGTTTGCATGCATAAGGATGCAGCTACCTAGTAAGATTTTCAAAAGTTTTTAGACACATGAAACCAACAGAGAAGCAGAAATCTAAGTGTTTTTGAAAATGTCCCTAGGGCTAAGTACAGACAGTAAGAAACCTTGAGGCTGAATTGATTCAGTCTTTGCAGGTTAGGCGGAGCTGCAGATATTAAATTAAAATGGAAATGAATGGACATTTACCTTTGATACAGGAAATACAGCCACATGCCTGCAGTGACTCAGGCCAGAAGCTGGGGAATGCTAGAGTAGGGCTTGCTAGCTGTGTGTTCATATCCTCTTACTGCTGTCCCCAAGGTCTCTGGGAGTTACAGTCCAAAATTACAGCAGCAGGACTCTGCAGGGTTGCACATCACTTCTTCCTGCTTCCAGGTACCTCTGGACTTTGCATTCCACAATTGCAGCCAGCAGTAAGTTTGAATAGGGCAAGGGGGGTTTAACCCCACACTCCCTGGTCCCAGACCCCAGCTGGGGTTTGCTTGGAGGGGGCAGTCCCCCCACCCTGTAGACTGGGATACATCCCCAGCTGAGTTTGCCCCCCACCCCTTTGTCAGCCAGCCCTTACTGCTCCAACTAGGGAGCAGAGGGGCCAGGCTGGAGAACAATGAAAGTCCACACGTGCACCATATGACTAGAGATGAGAAGTTTCTAGAGGGCGTGATGAAGCCATGACCTGCTTCTAAGGTCTGGGCATGCGCAGTGTATAATGGTAATGCAACTGTTTATCAATGTTGACATGTTAATTAATAAGGCAGTTATGATAATGTTGCTTGTATTGCATTGAAATAGTTTGAATTGATCTGTCCTTTTAAGTATTGCCCAGGTTTGAATTTGATTGGGTATTGTGAAAGGGGCTATGATTGGACCATTAGGTGAGTGACAGGTGGCATGATTAGGTTATAAATCCTGTCCGGGGCAGGGGCAGGACTGGAACTAGGACTGTTCCGTTCTGTTCTGTTCCGACTCCAAGCTCTTAGGTGTGGGAGTTCGTCAAGTGCAGGTTCCTCACTGTGACCTGGTCATTGGGAAGCTACAGTTGGGTAAAGTATCACCCTTTCCTTAATCGAGGTACTGAGCACCTAAGCAAGGAAAAGCTAGAAATCCTCAGGGACTGTCAGAGGGTTTCTCCTGCTGACTAGCACCAGGGTGTTCTTGTTGCCATCTGTGGTTTCTGGGTTGTCTGTGAAGTTGCATAGCACTTAACTTTGTAGTGAATGAAGCTCATTGTAATGTGTAGTCAATTGGTTGTGTGACCAGGGACATTGGGTTTGGGATGTATGTCAGGTTATTGTCCCATCAGGTGTATTCTATTGTGTTGCGGCTCAGGTGTTACAGGAATATTGTATCGGGTAGTTGTTGCGCGGGTTTTGTCTTGTAATACAGCTTGTATTGCTCAACCTACTTGTGTTGTAGTGTGTAGCTACTCTTTCTAACTCTGAGTGGGGTTGGGTAGTAGATCAATGCTCAGGAAAATTAACTTACTCTAATGCCCCAAACCTGACTACCCATGGTTCATAGAGGATTAACAACCCTCTGGATTAATTAGTTAATTGGCATCCCCACAGGCAGTCCTTGAGGGCCAGCCCTGTTCTCTGGAGCAGAGAGCACAGACCCACCCATGGCTGCAAAGCATGCTGCGGTGCTGGGGACTCTGATTTAACTTGAACCAGGAAGGGGTCTGGGACAGAAGTTTCATAGAATCATAGAAGTCGGGTCAGAAGGGACCTTGTAGATCTTCAGGTCCGACCCCCTGCCTGGGTAGGAAGAAAACTGGGCTCAAGTGACCCCAGCCAGGTAGGCATCAAGCCGCTTCTTAAAGACCCCCAGGGTAGGAGCCAGCACCACTTCCCTTGGAAGTTGGTTCCAGATCCTAGCCGCCCTAACTGTGAAGTAGTTCCTACGGATGTCTAATCTAAACCTACTCTCCAACAACTTGTGGCCGTTATTCCTTGTTATCCCGGGGGGCGCTAAGGGAAACAAGGTCTCCCCAAAACCTTCTGGTCCCCACTAGCGAGTTTAAGCCTTCTCTTGTGAAGGCTGAACAGGTTCAGGTCCCGTAGCCTCTCATTGTAGGGTCTGCCCTGCTGTCCCCGAATCATGCGGGTGGCCCTCCTCTGGCTGTCCTTCATAAACTGGTTTGACCCAAATCAGTTAAGCCTGAAACTATATTCAAGCAGGATATGGAAGTCCCCCCAAGAGTAATTTAAAATGCTCAACAAAGGTAATTTCAAAAAAATCTGTTGAGTAATGTCTCTAGTGGGTTATGGAATAGAGAAAATCCCACACAATTTACTGATTCGTTTTGATGCACTGGCTGGGGGGGTAGTTAGCTGATTGCACGATTTCACAATGATTACACACTTAATTTATACAACACAATTTTATTTTAAAACTCTTTGCTACGTATATAACACTGCTTAGCTTTAAGAAACACCACAAACATTAAAAACACAATAATTACATATATCAGAAACAATGCTCCGAATGCACTTCCTTCCCAAACAATGCTATAAGAATTAGTGTTACAAAAACAACTACAATTACAACTAAAAGTTAAATTTGAATCAATACTGTTATTTTTCATAATATACTTACAATCCTAGAATTCCGAGAAGCCAAATACCAAAATATGGTTTCATTCCTCAGTAGTACGATTTAATGGGTTGGCCTCAGTAGTACGGTTCAATAGGCTGGCCTCAGCAATATGATTCAATGAGCTGGGCTCACCAGTGATAGGACTACGTCCCCTTCCTTCAGTCCCTTTCGGGCGCTCCGCGGCTTCAGCGTGAACTAAGAGATTCGTGTTCACGGAGAGGCTTGATTAGGCGATCAATCTAATCTGACCTTATACTTGCGATTCTTCCTTCGTTGTTCTGCAAGTGAAGTCACCTCCAAATTGGGACAGTAAGTTACAGGTTTTTATTGAGTGAGCTGCCGTCATTGGGCTCCTCCTACTTAATTCATCATTAACTCCAAATTTGGGCTCGGATCTTACTCAACAGAAATTACCTTTGTTGAGCATTTTTAAATTATTCTTGGGGAGACTTCCATATCACTGTAAATACTCTTTTCTTTTTACCAGTCTGGTTAAAAGGCCCCAGGCTTTGATGTCTCGGAACTTAGGACATTTACTTTCTTTGTAAAAAACTTCTAAAGGTACAATTTAGATTAAGGTTTTAGGCGAAGTCAGGACATTTCGCACGTAGCTCCAAAACAATGAGCTAGATAAGGAGATAGATCCTATCTTCTTCCTGAAACTGGCTAATGGGCAATCTTTACAAACATTCAAACTATTTCATTCAATATGACAATGCCTAATCTAAATCTGCTGTCCATCAGTTTATGGCCATTGTTCGTTGTTTACGGCCATTCCTAGTAACCCCAAGGGGTGCCTTGGTAAACAGAGTATCCCCTATTCCTTGCTGCACCCTCCCCCCACCCCCCTCCCAATGAATTTGTAGATGGCTACAAGATCCCCTCTCAGCCTTCTTTTGCGGAGGATGAAGAGATTCAGGTCCCTCAATCTCTCCTCGTAGGATTTTACCTGTAGGCAGTCATTTTGAAACTGGTTTACGTGCACTGAACTTCTGTTCTGTTAGAGGTCTTTAGCCTAGGTGCCTATCAGCATCTTTGGGGGCTGGACCTGATGATCTGCAAAGTCCCTTCCAGCCCTAACAATCTATGAATCTTCACATGCCTAAATACTATTAAAAATCTGCCCTAGACTCCAAAGTCATTTAAGCACTTTAGAAATTTTACCCATGATGACCAACTCCTAAACACTGTTGGAGGCAATGACTCCATTATCATTTAGATCCCATCTGAAATATGCCTTCTACCAAAAGCTTCCAGAAATAAGCTGGCAAAATTTTGGATTCATAGGTCACCAATGCAACTTTGAAATTGAACCTCTTCTGGTTATGTATCAAACCATATTATCTAAGAACTTGGATCCACGACATGTTTACGTCATCACAATCTGTCTTTATACACAAAAAAGAGTAGACACAACACAGCTTTACCCCAGTGCAGGTTACTAGAATCCAGTGTAGACTCATCCCATGAAAAAAACAGTGGTAGAAGTATAATAGTGTGAAAGGAGTGCAGGTGTCTTGTGTCCAGTTATTCTGGAGTGGCTATTTGCTCAATGTGGACAGGCTAGGCACTACCATAGTGCCTAGTCCGGAAGTTACTATGGGATATCTAATTGTCTGTCCACTCTGTATCCCAGTATACATTCCTTGGTGTATATAACTCAACTAACCTACACAGGTGTTATGTGGTGTGTCTGGGTCCTAATGTAGAATGTAATTTCCTAGGGGTAAGTACCATTTCTGCCCTTTTAAGCACACAGACAGTGCCTGCCAAACAACAGCATAGCATCAAGTTAAAGACAGCACTTAATAGTCTTGACAGTGTCCTTCCACATTAAAAATGAATTCCTTAATTTTTACATTGACAGCAAACTCTAAAGCAAGTGTTTTATTTAATTTGTTTTCATACTGCATTTCTCCCAAGAAACCAGAAAGTGCATTTGTTTTATTGCTTTATTGGGGTTTTTTGCTTGCTTTTTTTTTTTTACATAGCATTGCATGGTTTAAGGATCCTGGCATATCCTAAGTGGGGGAAAAGTGGATGCGTGGTATGGACTGCATCCTCTTACTTAAGGGTATCACAAAACAGAAGTATCTATCCAAATTGCTGCTTTGGTGCTCACAACACAGCTATGGGAAAGGGGCATACAGTTGATTTTTCCAGGGAACTGGCAAAATGGATTGAATAATTTGTAAAGAAATTGGAAGCAATGAGTGTGGCTGTTGTTTTTATTGTCTCAGACTGATTCAGATTGTAACACATTGCCTGTGAGAGATGATGACTGTAGAAGCAAAACATCTGCTAAGATAGGAAGTTACCTACTTATGGCAAATCTCCATTGTGTCTTTTTCCTTCAGTTTTACTTGAGTGGATGTTTACTATGTGGATTTATTACCCCCTAGAAAGAGTTTTTGGCAAGTTCTTCCTGTGATATCACCATGTCATCACTCAAATGAAAAACCCCACTAAAGATTGAATCACTTTGAAAAGGCAGCTTATTATGATCTTTGAACTACAGACATACAAGTAATTCATGGAGTTAATTGCACAGGGTAAGAAAAGAGAAGAGCTGGCAACATTTTAGGAACTTAAATTAAGCAAGACCTCATTATTCTATCTTGCACAAAATTCTTTGATGTGACTAGAGGGCACACCATGAACAAGCAGAAATGACAACTGGGGGGCAGAGGAGTTTTCACTTTTTATATTGTTCAGTAGAATGGGACATCTGAAAAGTGGGGTGCATCCACACATGCAGGCACATGTGCTTGCAGCAGCTCAAATGGAAGCGGTGCAAATTTGAGGTAGGGCTCTTTGCCTCCGTGCGCATGCCCAGACATGCACTTTAGTGTGCGGCAAATTGTGCCACTTTGGGCAAAATAACCCTGCCTGGATCCTCCCAGATCTGCAACCAGGCGGAGCTAGAGCCCGAGGCCAGCACCTGTGCTGCCCCAGCAGTAGAACAGCCTGCCCTGGCCAGGAGCTCAGGGCTCCTTGCCCTCAGGAGCTTCTGGGGTCTGGGCAATTAGTATCTGGGGACACTACCCTTTGTGCCAACTGGAATGCTGAAGCACCATCCCAAATTCACTTTTTAAAATACCCCAAAATCCATATTCTTCCACAATTAGAATGAGGGAGAGAGAGGAACTGATCAGATGGGCAATGTTTTGCTGCTATATTTACAATGTTAAAGCAATTTAGAAGCCTACCAGTGTCTCTTTCATCATAATAAAATAAATCCTAAATATCTATGTTTTAATGTTTGCTTTTGGTTTCCTTATCACATGGTGGGTGTGTGATGGGGGGGATATGGGGTTTGCAGGAGGTGGGTGGAAGTGGGGTGAGGAAATGTGGGTGGGTATGGGGGGATGTGCGTCAGTGTGTGTAGGTGTAGGGGGAGTGTGTGGGGGTGGGGTAGGAAGGGTGGGTCCTTTGCCCCCCAACAGGGTACAACCCCCCACACAGAACCCGGACTGCCCTACCTGCAGGGTCTCAGCTCCCACAGGGGCTACAGCACACACCCCCTCCCCTGCAGGGCCCAGAGCCCTCCCCTGCTGCCACCAGCCTTGCCACTCACCTCCATCCCCCTGCTTGTTTTCCTGCTTGTCTCCAGCCCCCTGCTCATCTCCAGCCTCAGGAGAACTCCAATCCCCCCCCCCAGCCTCCTACTTACCTGCCACAAAGCCAGGTCCAGGTTCCTGCAGCCTGCACCGCTGCTTGACCCACACAGGCAGGCAGTGTGCTTCAGCAGTGGGGCAAGGGCTAGCCATAGAGATGCTCTGGCTGGCTACCAGAACATCTCTATGGAGGATCAAGCCTCCAGTTGCCTCAGGGCATGGTCTGGGACTATGCCCTGTCCTGCTTTTTTTCCCCAGGGTATACTTTTTGACCCCTGGATATCCAGGTATTTAATTTTCTCCCCGCACTGCAAATTTGCAGTATGGGGAACATTTTTTTTTTTTGGTTCCTACAGTGTCTCAAATCCGCAAAGGGATTTGAGATGCTGCAAGAGGCACATGCGTGCTTGTGTGGACGTGCCTGTGAGGGGCAAGGAAAAATATCTTTACTGGGCGGGCAAAAAACATTCTATTCCTGCAGCTGAACATAATCAAAGAGGAACTTGTGATGCTGTACAAATCACAGCAGGTGGAAAGAGAGAGAGGACAGATTCTCTTGTGGTTTATCTGGGTATCAAGGGATATCAGTCCTGTGTGACCTTGGGTTAATTGCTATCAAAAGTGCTCAAGGCCCAGATCTTTCAGAGCAGTGGCATAACTAGGCATAACTAGCAGCCACTCCAGCTCCCGACTTGAGTAGGGTGTTAGAAAAAACAGTTGCTACCATAGCTGCATGATTGCACTGGCAATGGTGGCAGTAACCAGAAATCGCTGCTGTTCCTGTGTGTGGCAACTCCCCGGGTGCCTGACCACATTGTTATGCCACTGTTTTAGAATATTTAGGCACTTATTTCAGAAATCTGTGGGAGTTTAGCATCCACATATCGGAAAAAAATTAAGTCCACGTGTCTTAAGTGTCCTAGCTGTACGCCCCTTTTGAAAATGTTACCACCCTTTGCATGCTGTTACTTCTGCCCCCATCTCTAAAATTAGGAATAATATTTCCTATCTTCCCTTCTTGATCTATCATGTCTGCTTATATGAGGACTTTTCAGTCAGAGAGAGAGGTTCACACAGTGCCTTGCAAAATGGAGTTCTGATCTTAGCTAGAACCTAAAAATCTTTTTTTTTTTTTTAAGTTACTTTAAATAAGTGAGCTTACAGATCAATTGTAGACAATATCCTTCAGCTAAGAAACCTTTATCTTCCCTACTTATAAAGCAAAGGACATTGCCATTACTTAACCAGTACGGAAAAATAATTTACAACACTAATTAATCCAAGCATGCTGAAATGGAGAACAGAATGCTGCAATAGGATCCACATTTATTCCCATTTAAAGTTGGTGGAAGTCTTGCAACTGAGAGGAACAAGGATAATGCTTATGCTAAAAATAAGCAGGAGTTTAAACACATCAATTATATAATATAATGTAATTATAATTATTATACAGTATAATAGAAGTATATACTACAGTTATACAATGTAATATAATTATACAATTACAATGTCTAAAATATTTTCATAGGTACAAGGTTAGCTATGCCCCAGAAGTGCTATGTTCCTATAGAGCAGTGGTTGGCAGCCTTTACAGGCAGTGAGACAGAATGACCCAGCTCAGGGTAGAGGGCAGTGGACGGATGGAGCAGTGAGAATTAGACCCCTGCCACTGCTGCCACCACCACCACCACTACCACCTCTTCTCGCTGTTCTCACTGCTGAAACCCCTGGCTGCTGGATACTACCAATATCTCATGTCCAAGGGCCAGATCTGGCTCACAGGCCATAGATTGCCAACCCCTGGTACAGAGGACTAGAGGGACCAAGGAACATTTTCTCACACACCAGGACCTAGGCACAATTGTCTGATCAATGACTGAGTTATAAGGTTCTGCTAGAGTTGGGGTTGCCACCTTTGGCTGAAGCCGTTACCAGATACCTGACCTGAAAACAGGTTTATTGTACATGCACTACTAAATATGGGGGAGTGTAGTGTTAGATATTACAATTTAAAGGTGCTTTCTAAGAGGAGACTCAGATTGTTGGGAACTGGGAAATGATCCTTCAGGTAGAGAGCAGCTAGCTAGCTAGTGAGAGACCAAGGAGCAGCAGACGTTGCCTACCGCTCTACAATAATGTTCATTATTTAGTTTTTCTCAATCATGTATGTTTTTCTTTACTGAATCCAGGGATCACTGGGACCCAGCCTGGACCTCCCATTTAGGAACCCTCTTGCATCCCAGGAATTGCCTGTCTAGGCTTTGCTGCAAGTCACACGTGCCCCTAGGATTTTACCCAGTCTAGCACCTTTTTGCTAGTACTGCAGCCACAGTGGCCTGGCAAGCCGTTAGGGTAGCCACCTTTTGGAAAGTGGCTGCTACTAAGGACAGAGGCCCTCTCCCTCCTCCCCCTCAATTCCTCAGCTACCCAAGTGAAAAAGTTAGACAGGAGTAGTTGGGTATAATTAAGTAAAGTGACTGAAAATTATCAACTATTTTTGTTTCGCCACTGACTGAAACTGACCTTTTCCATGAAGAATTTCTATGTCATTGACTGTTTTTCAATTTTCCATACAAAAAAAAAAAAATGGGAAAAGTCTTTCATTTTAATCATTTTTTCTAGCATACAACATTCTGTAGAACGTTGGCATTTCTGAAGAACACTTCATTTTGATAAAAAAGTGTTACTTTTTTTGCACTGTGATATTTGTGAATTCAAACCAATTGGGCAAAGTTTTGGCTATTTCTTTTGTTCTGTTTTGGGAGGAAAGCAAATACTGACTCAATGGAATCTCCCACAACAGAAAGTCCTTTTCTAAGCAGCTCTGTCTTAAAAGTTCTCCCACCCATTGTTTGTTCATTTTTTTCCTGCTGCAGCATGAACAATAATTTCAATTCAGCACTTTCTTGCTAGGGATTTGGTTTTCCTTTCTGTTCATCATCAAACTGAACAAACAAACAAAAACATAAGAGTGGAACATGAAGTAAACTTTCATGTTAACAATTCCCCTTGCTCTTTTTGCACCACATCTTTTAAACTCTTGCTTGACAGTCTCTCAAGCAGTACCACAAAGGGAAACTTCGTTTTCCTTGGCAGCTCTCAACTTTTGTTATGAAAGGCAACCCATTTCCCTTAACAAGAAACAGGAGAGGACAATTCCAACAATGAACTCTTGTTCATTACTAGAAATCATTACCAGCTCTTTTGCTTCTCATAGAAAACAACTTCTGCCCCAGAGATCCCTCTATTAGGTTTGGAAACATCTGAAGACACAAAGATGGTCCAATTCCAAGGCAGGCAGGTTCCAAATAGGCTGGACCTGATCTGGCAATGCACTTAAGCATGTGCGTAGTTGCATGCATGAATATAGGTCTACTCCTTGTTTAAAGTAAAACTCATGCTTAAATGTTTTACAGGATCAATGCCAATGTGCAAAACAGTGTGCACAGCTGAGACCCAAATGGCCCAATGTTGCTAGGCTAGCTATATAAAACCTTTAGTGTAGGCCTCGATATCTGTCTGTGTTAAATCTTTAAGCTACCCAGTAGGGTCGTGTGAAGCTTCGGTCCGGGATTCGATTCAGCGGAGATTCAGCCCGATTCAGTGGCTGAATCTCTGAATCTGAATTGAATCAGGAGACCCTTTAATCTCTCCAGATCAAATCGGAACCCGCTGAATCAATTTGGAGATTTGGCCGTAGACACAGCTTTAAATGTTTTTTCTACATACCTCAAGGTATGAGGCGGCTCATCAACACTGCGATGCTGGGGATGATGGAACATCCCACAGGAGCATGGAGGAGTTCCTAGCACGCTCAGCAGCAGACGCAGGAGTGAAGCAGAAGCACTTCCAGTCCACTTCTGGGTCCTTCGAGGAGCATGCGGGGGGG
>NW_005841968.1:2823849-2837410 GCF_000455745.1 Alligator sinensis | reverse complement strand
GCATGCCTCCCCAGCTTGGCAACTGGTGCCTCCTGGGTCTGGGAGGGCACCTGGGGTCCCTCCGTGGCTGATTGCTGAGCCAGGGGAGGCACAGGATGGGGCCCCCCGCACGCTCCCTGGCAGACCCGGTTGTGGACCAGAAGTACTTCTGGTCCACTTCTGGGTTCTTCGCCAAGCATGCGGACGGGGGGAGGGGGGCCATGCTCCTGTGGGATGCTCCATGTGCCCCAGCATTGCAGCATTCACAAACCATGCCTGGTACCTTGAGGTATGTAGAACAAACATTTGAAGCTGTGTCTATGGCCGAATCGCTGATTCTCCAAATCAGCATTGAATCTTCAGATTCGGATTTGGTTGAATCAAATAGGGGACAGTGATCCAAATCAATGAATCAAATCACTGTCCCCGATTTGGATTTGGATTTGGATTCAGCCCAAATTGAATACAGCCTGTTTCGCACACCCCTACTACCGAGCTCAATGAGAACAAGATTCCTCTGGCAGCCTGCTCTCTGTTTACTGGCATTTCTAATAGAAATGCAATAAGTCTGACCCCAAAGGGATGGAGTGTTGTTGTAGCCATGATGGTCCAGGGTGCTTTGTGCCTGAAACCTTGTCATGCTTTTCCCCCAATTATCAGTTTGTTCAAGAAAGGATGTCACAAAAAAAACCCCTTACTTCTTCCAAAGGGACTCTAATGTTCTGTTCTAGGCCAGAGCTGTCCAACTTCACTGTGGCTGAACAAGTCCTTGCTCCCAATGCATTGGCAGATGAGGTTCCCCACACCCTTCTCAGAAGTACACAGCCCCTGCCAGGACCTCCCCTGCCATGTAGGAGTGGGAGAGGCTGCTGCAGGGGCCCATTTAACCACTCCAGGTTGCTTGTGGTCCATGGGTCACCAGTTGGACCAAATTTCTCTAGGCAATATCCCTCAAGCCATGCTAGGAACATCTGGGAAACCCTCATCTCAATATCTAGACTTGCATTGAAAGAAAAGCTGGGATGGAACCGTACCAAGACCCTCTTGTAGGTCCCAAACATACTGCTAATCACACAATTATACAATGAAGCCTGCATGCAATTCATCTCAAATACAAAATTTTACAGAATGGTCTCTAGTGCCTCCATAAAGCTGCCTCCCGCTAGATGCATTGTATTAATTCCTTCAGATAAAAGAATGGATACAAAGTGTCTGAATTTATCTTGGGAGTTTATACATTGAAATCTATGTTCTGTTTCAGTATTCAAAACTTTTGCTTTCAAGTTAATTTTGAAATGAATTGAAGATGAGCCAGGAGCTGGTATGTTGAGCTAGCTGAACACTAAATGATGATCTGTGGATGTTTTGTAATAATACTGTATCAATTCCTGTTTGCTGATTTTACTTATTTTTATTTAAAGCAGTGGCTGAGCTGGGACTCTGGGAATCCTGTTTCAACCCCCGGTTCTTCTAAAGACTTCTGAGTGAACTTACATTGCTCACTTCTGACCTGTTCCAATGCCTACTTGATAATAATGGAAAATCTTGGACTTCAGTGGGCATTGGCTGAGACTAAGTCGTTTTTTACGTTAGCTCCCCAGCAATAAAATAGAGATCACTGTTTGCTTTTCCGCACACTTTTCTTTCGTTCTGCTTACATTGTAAGCTCTTCATGACAGAGGCAGTCCCTTATTATGCACACGTACAAGGCTTAGCTCAATTTTAGTAGATTGAATCCACTCCAATTGACAAGTATGTCAAAGCCTGCAGATGCTTACAACTGTGTAGAAGTCAAGTAACCAGGAGGCTTGTAGGAGTTCCATAGGAGCCTAGAGAGACCGTAAATCTGACTCCATCTGAGCCCACCTTCATAGCTTTCCTCAAGCTTTTCCACCCATCTCCTTTGTCCATCCAGTGTTGCCATAGTTAATAACCCTGTCTATAGGGTTACACAGCCTCCTGGGTCAGGAGTGAAAATATCTGTAACCATTAGAAATTTGGATGAGATCTCTGGCAGGTGTGGAGAGGGAAGGGAGAGAGAACTTGCCTACTGCAACCTCCTAATGAAGTACCTGCTACTGGACCAGGGACCACTATAACAATTCCTATGTTCCTCAGCCATGGTTTGCTTTGTCTTTTTCAGGACACAAGGTCTCTGAAGACAGGAAACCTTCTATTATGTTTGCAGAGCTTTAGGTAAATTTATGCCACTGCTAGAACCAGCCCGTTCTAATGCACGGTTTGTGAAATCCAAAGTTGTCATCAGGTTGTTTATATCCAAGCACCTTTTCTCTTGCAAATGCAAAAACTCACAGGAAAAATATGAGATGGAAAATGCTGTTTGTTAGAGAATGAACCTAACCCTGCAGCTTTTTTCCCTGGTCCTTTCTCAGGCAAAATTGCTACTTCTGCCATTTGGAAGTATTTGATGATGGCCATAGTTATTATTTATTATTTTTACAGTACCCAAAAGTGTGCTGGGTGCTTGTAATGGGGTGAGGACAGCATGGATATAGCTGTGTGATATATTTTCACTAAAAGGGGCATTTGATCTATGAATGAGTTAAGGCCCACATTAAATAATGGCAGGGTGTTTTTTAAGCCTGTGTTATTTTTGCAATATGACTTCTTGAATCGTAACTTTTAATACAGAATCTTTCTTTATTTATTTCTAATGCTTTATAGTGCCATGGCTATCTTGGTACATGATTTATAATGCAAAGGAAGGAAAGAAAAACGATTTAAAGATGAGACCTATCACAAATTAAATACTAAACAAAATTCTAGCAAGAATAATAGAACTCTGTTTACAAAGGAGTGCCAGCAGTTTTCAGGAGCATTTTTCAAGGACAGGATATGTATCTATGTATCTAAGAGTCTTCTTCTGTAAAGACCTTCACTCAAACATTGTATTTTGTATTTTATGACTTTGACTTAAAATATAATCCCATCACATCAAGTCTAGCCATGCACAGCCCTTGTATCAACGAGGATGCCACAGGTAAGTGGTTCTGTGAACTAGTGTTAGTGAACTAGCTTTTACCTTCAAAGCAGGTTGGTTTGTTGTAACTAGAGACTGAATTTGATGGCTGCTTACTAGTGAAATCCACAGTTTCACTGGATTTGTGCAATAATTGGGAGTCTCCTGCATGGCGTGGCGCTGCCCACAGGAATGGGCCAGGCATGTTAAAGAAGCCTAGACATTTTTCAGAAGACATCCCCCATATTTATACTGGAATAAACTGGAACCCTCAGTCCTGTCCTCTGCTGTATGTTGCGGCATTGTACACGTGGGCCATTTTGTTCCCTCTCCTTTTCCTTGGCCAGGATGATCACATTAAACTGCTCCCTCTGAAATGGAAGAAAAGATGCTTTGCTGTGACTAAGAGGAGGGACAAGGGCAATAGAAACTCCTGTGACATGACATGAAGTCACCCTTCCGACGCCGGGATTCATCCCTGTAACAGAGCAAGGACCAAACAAGGACTGAAGGCAAGAGGCACATCCCTGGGCTATTCTACTGGTGCCCAGACCATTTTGGATCTTGGTAGCTATGATAGGGCTTGTATAAGGGTCTAAATCACCTGTCTTTATGACTGCCTTAACTATATGCCATACCCTCTTCCCTCCCTCCACAGACTCCCCCTTAACCATGGGGTTCTGCAGTAGTAGTGCAGAACCCATGTGCCTGGTTTTGTACCTACCCTGTGCTGGCGAAACTCGCCAAGGAACGCTGGCTACTTTGAGTTTATATTGAAGGAACATATCTACAGTGATTGCAAGAGTCCTTATTCCTCCCCGAGGCAGAATTTTGCTAGTAGCCATCACTTTAAAAGTACATAAGCAATATGGCCTAGACTAGAGGATGGTGCACCGGACTGAGACTCTGGCATTGTGGGTTCTAGTCTCAGCAATGTTACTGGGTGGCCTTGGTCAAGTCATTTCACCTCTCTGTTCCTCAGCTATGGAGCAGAAAGAGTGATACTGGTCTCCTTTGTAAGTCTCTTTGAGATCGACTGCTGTAGTGTACTATATACTAATAGATGTTGTTTGTTACATTACATCCATCCACTTGTTGGACATTTAAGAGAAATGGCTTTCTAAAACATATGTACACAAGGTAGAAAAAGCTCTGAATATTATTTAGTTACCCTGGGCCAAACAGAGGTAACATGTAAACATCTGAAGTCGCACTTAGTTCAATGGGACATTAAGAGCCAGGCACCTAAATGCCTTTATTGGGTCTGACTTGCTGTCTCCTGTGGCTCCTGGGCTTCTGAAATCAGCTTTGTGGCATTGTATTCAGCCAGTTTCACACACTTTATTCACAGCAGGCAAACTATTTCCTACCTGTTTAATGGTTCCTTAAATAAACACGGCCTAGTACCTTTCCATCTTGCATAGTTCAAAACTGCTAATTATGCTGAACTTCTTTTGACCTCATGCTCATCAAGAACAGAAGTTCCCAGTTTGCTCAACTAATCAAGATTCCCCAAATTGCAGCAGTGGCAAGAACATTTCAATACAGTGTAACCCTTCCTGCTGCACTGGCCCAGACAGATCCCTGTGGCTCCAAGAGCTCAATCCAGTGGCTCTGCAGGCTGGACCTGGTTTACAGACTGTATGTTGCTGGCCCCTGGTATAAAGCAAGAGACTATAATCCTATGGGAGAGGCCTGAAAGCAGGGGTGGTGACTGGGATCCCTAGCTAAGGACTATTAACAGGGGCTAGAGAGAGAGCCTGGGTATAGAATAACAGTGGGTTGGCTGAGGCCAATTAAGGACAGAGACACCCTGCTCAGAACTAGATTTAGTGGACTGGGTGATACAGGCCACCTGAAGGTGAGCAGGATGGAGGAAATCACCCATGGGTGCCTGTACACGAACCGGGAGGCTGCTCCAACATGTTGTAATTACAGCAAGTCGGAGCAGACTCAATTAGTAGAGTCTGCTGGAGCCTGGGAATTACCACGGCCCAGCCAGCCTTTGCGTCTCATGTATCAGCATCCCCACGCTTCAAAATGGAGACAGCGGCACTTTAACTAACACTTTTTCGATGAGCGGTAGATAAAGTGCCCCCACCGCCATTTTGAAGTGCAGAAATGCTGATATACAAGACGATCTGGGCACTTTCAGTGGCAATGCAGAGGGGGTGCACTGTGGTGCTCGTGCACCCCTGGAGAGCGCTGGTGCACCCCCTGACAGACCAGCGTTCCTCGGTTAGGCACGGGCAGGGCATGCAGCTGGGAGCGCTGGTGCCCCCACTACGAGCGCTGGCTGGGGAGTGGGGAGACCAGGAGAAGCACCACTGGCACTTCTGGGAGTGTTGCTGGCACTTCTGGGTCAGTGCGATCATCCATGGGGGGCTCCCCCCTCAGATGGTGAGATTGGCCCGGTCGCTGACTGGCTGCTGGGGGGGGGGCATGTCCTCGCCCCCCCACCCTGATCCAGGAGGCAACAGTCGCCCATGGGCACTTTAATTACAATGGCTATCAGAGCTGGTCTAATTAAAGTGCTCACCCCTAAAGCACATGTAAAAATGCCCAGTGAAGCCACTCTAGCAACTCAGGGCAGCCTCCCAAGTTGACAAAGCGTACCTTCCTGCCATGCCTTGGTGGTAAAAGGGGGTGCCCAAAACGAAAAGAATGGGCCCAGTGTGGTGACTAAGAGATGCAGCAGTCCCTGTTTGGAGGCAAATCCTGCTAGAGTTTACCTGCCTGGACTCTACATTGTATTGCCGATGAGAATTTGACACAGGAGTTTCATTAGATGGCACACAATTCCTTTCTAGGCTTGGGCAAGGTCTGGTAAGAAAGAGTCGTCGTCGTCATAATGAACTGCTTAAGAAACATGACTGTGGTAGCTTGCACCCAGGAGCAGTTTCTATAGGCATAAGTGATCAAAACAGCGGGGCTGAGCTGTGTTTTGTAGAACTACAAGTATATTAACACATGTGAAAAGATTCTATCAAATGGTTAGTGCAGCTTAGGAATTATGGCTCGTGTCTCCTACTTCCAGCTCTCTTGTTGAATGATTGCTGGAGTGTCTTTGTGCTTCAGTTAGCCAATCAATATACTCCACTTTTTAACATATGCTGATGCTAGGCTTTTTTTTAAATGAATAAAACCCCCTGGAGATCAGCTGATGAAAAATTCTGTTGCATTGGTTTAACAGTGCTCCAACAGCTCTTTGGGCACCCAGCATTACTGAGACACAAATAACAAAGTAAGGGCACTTAAATCTAGGCACCTAAATATAGAACGAGGACACTAACTTCAAGTACTCTACTTTGAATAGTTTGGCCACCAGGAACTAAAGGACCTGTAGAAAAAGGCTGCAGGGTAATAACAACATTAATCCAGATCCCAAATGTTTAGTCTAAATACCAATTGCTGAATTTACGATTAAGGAATTATCGTTCTATAAAGCACAGGTCGTTACAATATCACAGCAGTCACGGCAGAGACAAAGAGCAGGTTGCTAAATTCCTCAAAGAGGGGATAAATATGTAAAGCAGACTGAAGATCAGCCCCTGTCAGCGTGATGCTCATTGTGCTGGTGCCCTGCAACTCTTTGTTTCTAGTGGCAAAATCACCTAACAGGTTGGACATCTCGTGTCATGAAACTTATCTTCTGCTTGACTCCATACCTACAGGTTATCTACCTTTTTCTCAGTACCACAGCAAGTTCCACCAGGCCACCACTCTTTATCTAATTAAATTACACTCACACATCCTTTCCTGTGTCCAGTGCCATATGCTTCTTGACACTAATTAGAAGAAACAATCTTTTGCTGCTCCCACAACAACCCAGAAATGCAGTGGCAATGTGCCTTAATAGCATCATCAAATAGCCTCATGCCATAAATGTTTAATTTCTAAAGTGGCCTTAGTTAAAGTGCCAGGATTCTTGGAATGAGTGTAACATATTAAGAGCAGGACGGGGACAAAGGCCTCTTCCCAAAAAGTAAATCCATCCTCACTTCATGCTGCATTACCTCCTCACCCTCCATCAGGTATTAGAACTATTCAGTGTACCAATATGGATCTTGTCTTCATAGTAAGTACCCAACAGTAAAAAAAATCCTTAGAACAATCCTTTTGGCAGGGAAATATTCATGTGAAATACAAGGACAGCCACTTTTGCTGCTTTAAGAGCAAGTCTCATTGGCATTTAAGTGGAAATCAGATGAGCTCTCAAGGTGGCTATGCATCTCCGTGAAGCACTAGAGGCCTTTTACCACTCCTGCTCCCTTCTTGAAAGGAAAGAAGTGCTTTACAAGTTCCCATTTACAAGCACTTCTTCTGAGATAGATGTGATCTCATTTTATAGAGAGGAAAACTAAGGCAGAGAGAAGGTAAGTAATATGTCCAGCATCACAAAGCAAATCAGTGGCTGAACTTTCATGTAAAGACATCTTGACTTTCAGTTGTCTGTTGTTTCCACAAGACCCTTCTCCCTGGGACTGCAGTGGAGTCAAGGTCTATTACCTCCTTCAGTTATTTCCATGCGGCAAAGTGAGATGGACCTCATCTGCTCATGCAGAATAACCTCTGTTTGGAAGCCAGTATTCCAAATCTAACTGGAACGATACCCCTGGGGACAACCGTGATCCGCTGCCACATTATTGATAGAGAGCTGTCAACAAGTCATTATTATTACATACATTTTCAAAGAAGCTGCATGAAATCCTAAAGCCAAGGTTAACCTCATTTGCTTGAACAGTACTCACTTCTATTAACAAAGAAGGGTCTCAGCTTCACAGTGCCCTTGTGGTTACATTAAAATCCTCAGTGAGGTGTTGATCAATAAACACTGAGCTTTTGGGGTTGCTAAATGTTAAGAGAAAAAAATATAATCCTTTAAAGATAATTAGGCAAAAAGGAGAATTATTATGTTAATAAGGAAAAAAAGTCTGAATATTTATCACCCTTATGCCTAAGGATTAGCAATGGCCTACATTAAGTGATTTATGTATCAGTGGAAGAGATAATGGCTTAAAGAAACACGAGTTACCATGTCTTGTACAACAGTTAATAAGTTCAGTATCATATTGATAGGGCATCTTCTAGCACCAGTCGGCTGTACAATGCTTTACAGTCACTTAAGACTCCAAGCCCAATGCCCTGAAGATCTTGTAGTCTAAAAGAATCATTTTTCAGTGTTCAGTACCTGTAAATAAGGCTATATTTTTAAAGTCATCTCCCTGAAGGAAAATGCTGGATGTGAAGCACTTGTGAAATCCTGGAGACTTTTCCAAACCAGGGATCAAGAATATAACAGGGAAAAAAAAAAGGTTTCAGGACATCCAACAAGTTTCTGGCCCTTGTTTTTCATCTAGCCTGAAAATAAATGGAAAGATTATGGCATTTGTTGAAAACCAACTTTTTGAAAACCCCATGGGTAGAAAGTATGGACTCTTCTGAAAATCAAACCAGCTATTTAACTGCCTAAGTGGGAGTGGTCAGGTGCTTTATTCTACTGTGTCAGATATCCAGGTTGTAGCCGTATTGTTCTAGAGGCAAAAGGAATCAAAACTCATGGAAGAGGTGATACCTTGTATTAGACCTATTAGATATTTGTAAACAAATTATTTTATTTATTTGCAAGCTTTTGGGCACACTCGCCCTTCATCAGGCATAGGAGAGAGCAGAGTTTGTAACAGTTCTCCTAGGTAGAAATGAAAATGCATATTTCACAGGAAAGCTGAAGGTATAGTAAAGTTTTTTTGTTTGGAATAGTTCGTTTTGACCAGGTTAGGCACAGAGAAAGGTTGAAAAAGTCTTTTTGCCTCAAAGTTGTCTGGTGGCAAGCAGGATGTCAAAGCATATTTCCTTCAGGTTATGATATTTTGCAGAAGGGTGGAAAGATGGAAAGCTCTTTTGGGCAGGAATTGCTTTTGTGGTGAGCATAGCAACACCGCACCACAAAAGAAATTCCTGCCCAGCAGAGCTTTCCATCTTTCCACCCTTCTGCAAAATATCATAACCTGAAGGAAATATGCTTTGACATCCTGCTTGCCACCAGACAATGTTGAGGTAAAAAGACTTTTTCATCCTTTCTCTGTGCCTAATCTGGACAAAATGAACTATTCCAAATAGGAAACTTTACCACATCTTCAGCTCTTCTCTGAAATAGGAATTTTCATTTCTATCTAGGAGAACTTTTACAGTCACTGCTCTCTCCTATGCCTGATGAAGGGTAAGTGTGCCCAAAAGCTTGCGCACACACCCCTAGGCTATTTTATTAAATAAAATAATTTGTTTGCAAATATCTAGTTGGTCTAATAAAAGATATCACCTCTTCCATGAGTTTTGATTCCTTTTGCGCTACTGTTAACTGATATTTGTTGGTTTAGGGGAGGGGGCTAGAGAAAAGGAATGCAACACAGAAACCAAATGTAGTGAGGCAAACTACTTGCTAGTGCCACTGACTATAACTTTTTTAATGTAATGTTTGAACATTCAGGTGAAGTGAATCAAAGTGGCATCAAGGCAGGTGCAAAAGCAGGTTCAGATTCAGGATGGCAAAAGCTCCATGGTACAAGTGGATTTTTCAGCAGGTAGTGCAGGTCAGAAGGCAAGGACACCTGCCCGTCTAACCCAGGGCCATCTATGCCAAAACCCAGCTCAGGGCAGTAATATCCAGTAGTTCTGTTCCAGACTACTTCATGTTCCACTTATTACTCCAACCAACAGTATCTTGACTTCATATCCCATGGTGGACATTCAACTATATGTCCATTGGTCAGTAATCTTGATTGCTCATCTTGCTCTAGGTACAGTGAGGACAGCAGGACCAAGACCTGATCTAGGTCCTGTGTATACCACAGAGAAAAGAAAATATGTCCCTACTCTTAAATTCTTATAATTGTAGCCAGCACTAGACAGTGAAAGGATTAGATGCAGTGGTGATGTGTAAAGGGTGCACGGGGGTGCACATACACCCCCTGAGAGTGCCGGTGTACCCCCTGACTGACCGCACTAGCCACTTAGGTGACGGATAGGGGAGACAGGTGGGAGTGCCGGTGCCCCCCTGCAAGTGTCAGCCAGGGAATGGAGCACTGTGGTGCTCTCAGAAGCAGCTGCAGCCACTTCTGGAAGCGGCCGCAGCAATCTGCCATCTCGCGATTGGCCGCGGGGGACCTCCCCTCCCCATCAACAAGATTGGCCAAGGGGGGACCCCTCCCCTGGTCAGCGAAATTGGCTGGGGGGGCATGTGCCCCCCCAACTAAGACAACATCGATTAGATGTCAGTTTAGTTGGTAAAATTCATTTTACACATTTGCCTAGTTAAAAAGTGTCATATATTGATAAATTATACCGCATCAGAAGGAAGACGAGTACTATTATGCTAGTGTAGAATATTGTTAGTCTAAGGTTGAGGTGGCTCTGATTTTCTGAAACCATTGCCCCACAAACTGAGGAAGGATGTGGTAGCTAAGCGTTTGGAAGGTAACTCAAAATAACACTATTAGATTGTATTTAATGTAGTAATGGGCCATAGCTAAAATATATTCCACCTAGAATAATTAAAACTATTTTCCTGGTTAGTCCATCACTCATGCACAACTTCAACAGTATTATTTATTTATGGACCAGATTTGTACTAAAAGGTATTCAAAGCCATTTTTACATGATCCCAGGAATACAGAACCTTGAATATTTGGGTATATGCCTAGTTCCAACCATTCACAGGCTAAAACAATAGTAATAAAAACTGAAAGATGAATTAAGGATGAACCAATATTGAATGAAGTTAATGACTTCAATAGGCGCTGGATCAAGACCTACATTACAAAAATTAGTTTCTGCGTACAGACACTAAACAGCTGCTATTCAGAATAAAAGTTTAAACAAGCGCATCAAGCAACTGAGGCTGCTGACAGACATGAAACCCCCCCTGAGCTTTACTGGAAGAAGCAATGCATTAGTTTGACCTGGCTCTGCAGCATCTGTATAGATCACACGCTTCAATGGAGGTTTTTTGTCACTTTTATCTAATAGCTGATTCAGTCAGCTATTAGATAAAAGCGCAAAAAAAACCCCACTGAAGTACCAAAATCTATACAGACATTGGCTGAGCTGGTCCAACTAATGTGATGCCTCCTATGAGCATGTACTGGGCTTGGTGCAGTAGCATGCTGAGTTTAAAGTAAAGTGATGCTTTGTTTTGTTTTTTACATCTGTAAGCAGCCTTCTGTGCACAATTGGATACACAGAATGCAAGTGTGTGTCTAGCTTGCATACGAAACCAAGACAAATGTACACTATAACCGTATCTGTCAGTGGATCTTGGATTTTGAAAAGGTGGGGAGGTGCAAATAGTGTGGCACATCATTACATAACACAACCCCTGCTTTTCTTCAGTTACAGAGAAACTAGAAGGTTTACTGATATGCTAGGGTGCTACCGCTGTATTACTGAGCTTAAGTTCAAAGCAAAAACAAAAATAACCATCACAGTGTGCACTAATTAGCTAGATAATATATTAAGTTGAAATATTTAAACAAATAAGGCAAAAAATAGTTAAAATAGCCAAATGATATTGTGTTTTCAGTCTCGTAGTCATTATAGTTATATGTATGTCTCCTATTCAGCTTCAGAATACTAAATCAGGACAGGTTTGGCAATCTGGTAATTGTAGCAAACGAAAAAGCTGACCTCTTTAACAAATTATTTGCCTTCATACTCCTGAACAGGGACCGGGACATTTCCCCCACTAGGATTATGGACAGACCCAGGGGAGGCACCGCCATGCCTAGGTCAGGGACGACCTAGTTAGGGAATTTTTGGAGGGGCTGGACATCTTTAAATCAGTAGATCCAGATGCTCTCCACCTGAGGGTGCTGAGGGAATTGGCGGGGGTCATAGCAGGGCCCCTGGCACAGCTGTATGAGCACTCGTGGGGCTCTGGCCAGGTACCAGAGGATTGGAAAAGGGCCAGTGTGGTCTCCATTTACAAGAAGAGGAGAAAGGAGGACACCAGCAAATATAGGCCAGTCGGTCTTACCTCGGTCCTTGGGAAGACCTTTGAGAAAATTATCAAGGAGCACATCTGCAAGGGCCCAGCAGGGGTGGGAACACAGGTTCATTGAGGGCAGATCCTGCCCGACTAACCTGGTTTCCTTTTATGATCAGGTCACAAAGTCCCTGGACAAGGGTGTTGAGGTGGATGTCATCTTCCTGGACTTTAAGAAGGCCTTTGACACTGTTTCCCACCACATTCTCTTAAAAAAAACTAGGTGACTGCGGCATTGATGCCTACACAGTCAGATGGGTGGCAAGTTGGCTATATGGCTGCGCACAAAGGGTGGTGGTGGACCAGTCATTTTCGACCTGGAGGGATGTGGGCAGTGGGGTCCCCCAGGGCTCAGTCCTGGGACCTGTACTGTACAACATTTTTATCAGTGATCTGGATGTGGGCGTGGAAAGCACGCTGTCCAAATTCATTGATGACACCAAGATGTGGGGCCAGGTGGGCACGCTGGAGGAGAGGGACAGAATCCAGCTAGATCTAGACAGGTTACAGAGGTGGGCAGATGAGAATAGGATGGAGTTCAACACACACAAGTGCAGGGTGCCGCACCTAGGGAGAAGGAACCAGCAACACACCTATAGGCTGGAGAACACCCTTCTTGTCAACACAGCAACAGAAAGGGATCTTGGAGTCATTGTTGACTCCAGGATGAACACAAGCCACAAACGCGAGGAAGCAGTCAGTAAGGCTAACTGCACCTTGTCGTGCATCTACAGATGCATCACAAGCAGTTTCCAGGGAGGTGATTCTTCCTGTTTATGCAGCATTGGTCAGGCCACAGTTGGAGTACTGCATCCAGTTCTGGGCACTGCATTTCAAGAGAGCTGTGGCTAACCTTGAGAGGGTCCAGAGGAGGGACACTCGCATGGTCAAGAGGCAGCAGGTCAGACCATACGAAGAGAGAAAAAAGGGCCTGAATCTATTCAGCTTCCACAAGAGAAGGCTGAGAGGAGATCTGGTGTCTGTTTACAAACTCACCAGGGGGGACCAATGGGAATTGGGGGAGGCTCTAGGAATAATGGCCACAAATTGTTAGAGAGAAGGTTCAGGCTGGACATCAGGAGACATTACTTTATGGTTAGGGCTGCTAGGCTCTGGAACGGGCTCCCAAGGGAGGTGGTACTCTCTCCTACATTGGGGGTCTTCAAGAGGAGGCTGGACAGATATTTGGCCGGGGTGTTATGGCCCCTGCACTCATTCCTGCCCAAGGTGGGGGGATTGGACCTGATGATCTGTTTAGGTCCCTTCCAACCCTAAGCACTACAAAACTATGAAACTATAAATCTAGCCTTCTAGAGTGTTTGGATACAGTGCCTCCAGTACTTCACTGTCAGTCATTTCTACACATGAGTTAATATTACCACACCTGAGCTAAGGTTTTTAGCTAGAGCTAAAAACAGTCTGCAGGGCTGTAAAATTGAAGAGACATTACCAGGAATGGCAAACAGACAGCAAAACTGTAGAAGAAAGGATAGTTTGAATAGTGAAACTTCAAGACTATTAAAAAGGATAGCGGGTTGCTAACACCTGTAGAGTGAAGAGAG
>NW_005841968.1:2818399-2823839 GCF_000455745.1 Alligator sinensis | reverse complement strand
GAAGTGATGATGAAGTCAATTGACTTTCTCAGGTCTGTCTGAATAGAAACGCCCTGCTCCTCCAAGGGAATTGATTTTAAAGTTTGGGTGGAGCAGGAATCAAAAGGCATGCAGTTGCAGCCTCCTCTGGATCCATGCTTAACTGTACCTAGAAAGGTGCCCAATTTGCCTGTATACTTGAGGAAATGTTGCATGCAAGTTTAGGCGTGCAGGTGTGTTCCCCTTCTGCACTCCTTTCACTGTTTGAAAACCTAATTATTTCAATATAACATCTAACCTGTTAAAAAAAAAAATCATTGTGGAACATAGTTTCAGCCACTGGTAATTAGAGGCAGCAAAATATGCCCTATACCAAACTGCAGTATTTTATCTTTATCCTGCTTGGAAAGTATAACCAGTTAGGTGCTGCACAATTTACAATACTGGTATTTACAGTACAATAGGTATGTGCAATACAGCTCAGGATGGAATGGACTGCTATTACAAACTGCAAATAATACATTTCAATTGTTATGTTCAAAAGTCTGAACTCTCACAGCAGGCAAACAATTCATTTTGCACTTGATGATGCAAACTTTTGACAGCAGTACCATGTAGCCCAGGATCTTACTTACAGTGTTAATGGTCTTTGAAAAGATCTTACAATCTACTTGATTGCACTGATGTAAAGAACAAGGTGTCAAAGGAAAATGTCTTTTGTAAGTAACCACTGATAGATAAACTGATGCATCTATGGGCAATAATCAGAGAGAGAAGCAGTGACAGTATTACAACACACAGCTGCCTAGAGCAGATCCCACTGTGAAGTCATCTGAAGAAAAGATGCATACTTGTTTTAGTGAAATCATATATATTTTGTCAAGTACACTTAGAAATGCATTAAAGGCTAGTGACTTAGGCTTACATTACATTTTCCAGAGATTGAGGTCATACAGTGCTGATCATCACGCAGAACTCAGACAGAGAGGATGACTGAAAAGCATGTGCAATGCTGCCGAGACATTGCCAAGGTGGCTCTGCATATTCCAGTTCCAGAAGTGGAAGCAGTAGAGCTTCCTTTGAACGGTGCAGTAGCTGTATTCAAGTTAATAAGCTCTGTGTAGGCTCTTGTATGTGAGCTAGTGTTCTCACAGCCAGGGCAACTCTGCATGGCAATTCATTATGACATGAAGAGGAGGAAGGAGGACCTGGGCAACTATAGGCCAGTCAGTCTCACCTCCATCCTTGGCAAAGTCTTTGAAAAAATTATCAAGGCTCACATTTGCGAGAGCCCGGCAGGACAAATTATGCTGCGGGGAAACCAGCACAGGTTCGTAGCAGGCAGATCGTGCCTGACTAATCTCGTTTCTTTCTATGACCAGGTTACAAAACACGTGGACGCAGGAGTAGGGGTTGATGTCGTTTACTTAGACTTCAGGAAGGCCTTCGATACGGTATCCCATCCCCTACGAGTAAACAAGTTAAGAGGCTGTGACTTGGATGACTACACAGTCCGGTGGGTGGCAAATTGGCTAGAGGGTTGTACCCAGAGAGTCGTAGTGGATGGGTCGGTATCGACCTGGAAGGGTGTGGGCAGTGGGGTCCCGCAGGGCTCGGTCCTAGGACCGATACTCTTCAATGTCTTCATCAGCGACTTGGACGAGGGAGTGAAGTGTACTCTGTCCAAGTTTGTGGATGACACAAAACTGTGGGGAGAAGTGGACACACCGGAGGGCAGGGAACAACTACAAGCAGACCTGGACAGGTTGGACATATGGGCGGAAAACAACAGAATGCAATTCAACAAGGAGAAATGCAAAGTGCTGCACCTAGGGAGGAAAAATGTCCAGCATACCTACTGCCTAGGGAATGACCTGCTTGGAGGCACGGAAGCAGAAAGGGATCTTGGAGTCCTAGCTGCAGTTGGAGTACTGCGTGCAATTCTGGGCGCCGCACTTCAAGAGGGATGTGGATAACCTGGAGAGGGTCCAGAGAAGGGCCACTCGTATGGTTAAGGGCTTGCAGGCCAAGCCCTATGAGGAGAGACTGGGGCACCTGGACCTCTTCAGCCTCCGCAAGAGAAGGTTGAGAGGCAACCTTGTGGCTTCCTATAAGTTAATCACGGGGGCACAGAAGGGAATTGGTGAGGTTTTACTCAACAAGGCGCCCCTGGGGGTTACAAGAAATAATGGCCATAAGCTAGCAGAGAGCAGATTTAGACTGGACATTAGGAAGAACTTCTTCACAGTTCGAGTGGCCAAGGTCTGGAACAGGCTCCCAAGGGAGGTGGTGCTCTCCCCTACCCTGGGGGTCTTCAAGAGGAGGTTAGATAGGCATCTAGCTGGGGTCATCTAAACCCAGAACTCTTTCCTGCCTATGCAGGGGGTCGGACTCAATGATCTATTGAGGTCCCTTCCGACCCTAACATCTATGAATCTATGAATCTATGGACACATACTCTGAACAGAGAGCTCGGTGCGACTCCTTGACACTGAGCAAATCGCTGAATGACCTGTGGTGCCACAAATAAAATGAACTAAGCAAATTAACTGAGATAAAGATAGAAGCAATTGCAAGCTGCACTACAAGTTAAAACTTCTGCAAAGTCTGGGAGAATCTGAGAAGGTATAAACAGGCACTTCACTCAATAGTTGCAAGCAAAGAGTGACGACAAAGATCAGAGTATCTTTATTTCTGAAACTCACTGGTTCTAAAGAACTTAGTGCATTTAATAGTTTTTAGTGGGATCAGGCAAATAGGGCTAATGCTGAACCTGTAGTGCAGACACCACAGGAATATTATACTCCTGGTAAAAATAAAAGCAGCTTTTATAAATTTGAAACAGAAGGTACCAAAAAGAGCATGTGAAAATTTAAAATAGTTTCTGACTGGTCTAAACCTGAAAAATGAATTTTGTTGGGGATACCTGAATTCCTGGTAAGAGACCAAATCATGAGGCAGCAACACACCTGCAACTTCCAGTCAACATCCACAAAAAAAGCAGCACATGTTGCTGCGCACACGGCGTAGCAAGCACCAGTAGCCAAGAGAGCGCTCTGAGCCGAGGATGAAAGATGCATGAACAGTAATGGATAACATCACTTGAAAGGACCGTGCAAAATGTGCCTGGCACAGGCAAAGAAAATGACAACAGCACTGCTAGCTCCGAGGAGCACTACACAACACTGCAGCAGTAGATGAATGCACTATTGAGCTTCAAATAAAAGGGGCATCTATTAATTTTCTGTTGGAAAGAAGTGCAGGCCCACATAGCATTGGAAATATGGCTGCTGACATACGAAAAATAACCCCACTCTTCACTAGAAGGTGTTACGTGTTACTTCAACCCGGCTCCACATCATCTGTATAGATTGGGCACTTTGGCAGGGCTTTTTGGTGCTTTTATCTAAAGCTGATTCAATCAGCTCTTATATTCATGGCTTTGGAAAGTAGAGCAAGAAAAATATTCAGTCATTTAGGGGAAAAATATTCATATTCAGTCATTTAGGGAAAAAAAATCTTTGTCTTATGAATACCACCCAAAATAACTGAATAAGTACGTAAAAATGGGGCATCTCCATTACCTATAAAGAGAATTGGCTGCTGCTAGAGATGCAGAGCTGGCTGATGCTGAATACCATCTTTTCTCATGCACAATAGTCACCTTTTCCCCCAAAATAAATCCCCACTAAATGGGGAAGCTGATTTTCTGCCCAGGATTGGAAGTGTCCTGTTTGATTCCTGGTCTTACAGTGCAGCAACTGTGGTATTATTGTTCAGGCAGCTGAGGGAGTCAGTTGGCTTAATGGCTCATTGTCCTTTGTTCTACATTTATTAAAGATCGTCTCACCTCTTTAATCATTTTGGGGTGTTTTTACCTGTGCTCCAGGAGTGGGAGGGGACCGGACACTTTAATAAGAGCGGCTTCAAGAGCTGTTCTAATTAAAGTGCCTGAAGCATCTCATGTATCAGCAACCCCACATTTCAAAATGGCAGTGGGGGTGCTTTAGATAAAGCTCTTCAAATGCGCTTTAATAAAGTGTCCCTGCCGCCACTTTGAAGCACGGAGATGCTAATACATGAGACGTGGAGGCTGGCTGGACTACAGTCATTCCCACGCTCCAGCAGACTCAATTGTTCTGGCGCGCTGTAATTACAGCACGCAGGAGCAGCCTCCCAGCTCGTGAATAGGCACAATTGATGTTCCACCTACAAAGCTAGCCTTGTATAGGGCAATTTTGCTGTTTGTTTACTGCTCCTAATCTCTCCATTTCATAACCTCTTTTCCTCAGACTATAGCCCTTTTCAAAAATCATACATCTGCCAATGGAGACCAGTCTTCAGCAGCAGCTAGGCATTTAGCTTTAGTAATGCAGGAAAGGGGCTGTTGAATGCAGTTGAATATTATGCTCTGTCCCTGATTTATGCAACTGTAACACTGGGAAAAAAATCTTTTTTTCTTCATTCTACCTTTCAAAAACAAGGTGTGTATTATATTTGAAGGTGTGATGTACGTGAGGAAATATAGTAGTTTTCCATGTGTACAGCAAGTTGTGCACATATATTACAGAAGGTTGAACACATCTCCAATGTGCCCTCCCCCAGCAAACAAAGAAGGGGTACAAAGTTTCCATGAAATGGTGAAATTGGAGGGGGAAGGAATTTGTGCCTGATCTAGTTGCCTAAATCAGCAACTTGAGAGCACTTCCGTAAATATGTCCAGAGGACACATATTCACAGGGCTCAAGTGCCTATATCACAGGGCTCAAGTGCCTATATACTAATGCTAGGAGCATGGGGAACAAGCAGGATGAACTAGCGCTCCTGCTTGCAGAAAACACCTATGACTTAGTAGGGCTAACGGAAACCTGGTGGGATACGTCCCACGACTGGGCGGTACATATTGAGGGTTATAGACTGTACAGAAAGGACAGGGTGGGGAAGGAAGGGGGAGGGGTTGCGCTCTATGTCAACGAGCAATATACATCGACCCTCATCAAGACAGAATCGAAGGATGAGGAAGTAGAAGGATTGTGGGTTAGGTTACATGGGGGGCAAGGAGAAAGGGATTTGGTGGTAGGGGTCTGCTACAGACCCCCACACCAACGGGAAGAACTAGATTCGGGGCTCCCATAAAAGCTAAAGAGGCAGTAGTCATGGGGGACCTAAACTACCCAGACATCTGCTGGGAGACACAGACGGCAAAGTCCCACCGCTCACGCAGGTTTCTAACCTGTGTACAGGACCTCCACCTGACACAGGAGGTACACGGTCCCACTAGGGGGAATGTCTTACTGGATCTGGTATTGGCAACGGGGGATGACATGGTAGGGGACCTACAGATTGGTAGCCATCTGGGGGGCAGTGATCACCTAATAATAGAATTCTTCATAAGACGTTGAGTGGGTAAGGTAACTAGTAGGGTGAAAGTGCTAGACTTTAGGAAAGCTGATTTCAATGA
>NW_005841968.1:2806844-2816641 GCF_000455745.1 Alligator sinensis | reverse complement strand
GGGGTCACAAGAAATAATGGCCACAAGCTAGCAGAAAGCAGATTTAGACTGGACATTAGGAGGAACTTCTTCACAGTTAGAGTGGCCAAAATCTGGAATGGGCTCCCAAGGGCGGTGGTGCTCTCCCCTACCCTGGGGGTTTTCAACAGGAGGTTAGATGGGCATCTGGCTGGCATCATCTGAACCCAGCTCTCTTTCCTGCCTATGCAGGGGGTCGGACTCAATAATCTATTGAGGTCCCTTCCGACCCTAACATCTATGAATCTATGACAAGGGACACAAATGAGCAATTTGAGAAAATGAAGGAGTTAATATAAATGGCCCTGATTCTGAGATAGCTTTGAAAGTAAGTAAAAAACTAAGCTGTCCATAGAATCTGCCAGAGAGGGCATGGACACAGGCCTCTTATAAAAGTAGGGTCAACCTCAGAACCCACTGGAGCATCAGGGGTGCTCATACACTATGTTCAGATAGAAAAGGCAGCTTTGACTTGATGCCAGGAGTGCAAAAAAAAATATTTTTGTAATTGTGAGAGACCACAAAATATTTCTGCTAAAAAGATCTATTGGCTTTTCCTCAGTATTATGCTAACAGAGATTCCAGGGTTCGGTTCTTGAGATATTATTTTAATAGTTTCTTGCCATTTCAGGTTCAAAGCATGTCTATAGCAGTGAGTATATATTGCTTGTGGTTCCTCCTATTGCAGTCTCATTGTTCTGCCTGTTATCTAGACAATATTACGCCTTTAATTACTGATAAAATTATGTCTACTAATGTACAAACTCCATTGAACAATTCAATAGACTCTTCCACGGTTGGGTATTTGACCAGTCAAAGTTTGGTCAACTGATTGGTCAAATATGGGTCAAAATAGTAAAACATTGCCAATAGGTCTGTAACCCTAGCCCTGTCACCAGAAGACAGGTCCACCCTTTTAAGGCCAGAACCTTCTGGGCACGGAGTGCTGGTAAGAAAGAGGTTAAATGCTGAGCCTGGCCAGCTAGTCAGCTGACGGGAAGGGGCAGGTCAAGACTATAAAAACCCTGGGCAGAGCGGCAGTGGGAAGCCAGCAGCCAAAGGGGAAGGAGTGCATCCCAGAGCTCCATGGAGAGGCGTGGTGAGCGGTCCAAAGGTGGGAAGAGGGGAATTACAGAAGCCCCCAAGAGACAGCAGCCGCACCACAGCAAGGACTATAGCTGACAGTGGGGAGCCGAAGCATGAACCCTGAAAATGTAAGCTGACATGCTGCTTTCCTTAATCACATTTTTTGTTGGCAGTTATTGCCCATGGGTGGGACTGTTTATTTTTTTCTTTTGGTTATTCAAAAATACTGGTGGTTTGGGTGAGGCTATTAGGGGAAGGAGGAGGCCTCATTTTGAGGGCCCACTACAGAGTGCAGACCCTGGTGCCAGCAAAGATATGGCTTTTGGAGACAGACCCCAGTGCCAGCGAGGGCATGGCTTTTGGGAGTACATATGCTCTGGTGCCAGTGGGGGTGCACTGACCCTGGCACCTGAAGGCACAGTCTTAAAAGGCCAGGGAGGTCTGGCACACCTGAGGTATAGGGGTTTTGGTTTTTTTTCTTTGGACTGAGAGAGTTCGAGGCCATCTCCTGGCCTTGAACTTGCGATTACCTGGCTGTGGGACCAGTGGCCATACCACTGGGCCAGGGGGGCTGAGCTCTAAATTAGAGCAGAAAAGGGGGCCATGAGCCTCAACACACCGGAAAAGGCTAGAGCCTCGGAGTCAAACCCTGTTTAGTGGGTTTAGATGGGGAGGCCTAGCTAGAGAAAGATAGGGGGTCAGGCTCATGTAGGCAAAAGGCCCCAACATACAAAATACAATAGGCAGTCTCCCACTCGCAAGCATATCAACATAATAATTTCCATCAAGATGTGGCAGGCGAATAGAGGGCGGGACATAAGAACTTCAAAGAAGACTCCAAGGGCGCCCCACGTAAGGCGCAGATTACCAGGGAAGATGGCGCTGGGGAGGGCAACCTGTTACATGGTCCAAATAATGCACAGAAAAAGCACAAATTTTCCATTAAGAAATGTGTCAAGAACAATTAAAAATCATACTTCTGTCAAGAAAACTACAAAAAACGTAGTTTTTTTGGTAAAATTGCTATAATCTTTAATCAGTCAAAAATATGCAGCCAATTGACTGAGGAATTGACAATATTTGAATAGTCAATTGACCACCTTGCCAATCTTGGACATAAACATTCATGACATCAGCCACATATTGTTGGCATAAAATACCTTGCTCTTGGTCTTCAAAATCTGTTATTTGATCTATCATAATGATATGCCAAATGGTCAGAGATATCCTCTAAGCTGTGCTTTCCACTACCAGTAGCACTCATATATGCTACTAAGTGTTTGCATTAGGATTTTCAGCTGCGGTGCTAGCAAGCATAGCACTGCTGAGCCTATAAGTATGCTGCATTTTTTTTTTCCCCCTGAGGTGGAGTACCTTACATTCATCAGTATTGAACGTCATCTGGTTTGTATCCGCCCACTTACTAAGTTATCCAAGTCATCCTGGATCACTAGCCTGTCCTCAGGTGTGGACACTATGCCCCAAAGTTTAGTATCATTTTGGTAGGCTTTGTACAGAGGCACTGTCCTCATACCAGTGAGGAGGACAAACAAAGGCTAGAAGGAGACATGAAGGCACAGAGGAGTGAAATGACTTTCTCTAGGTCAGGCAGCAGGTCAGGGACAGAGGCAAGCACAGAACCTGGAGCCTCCTAGATGTTCTAGGCCAGAGGTGTCAAACCCACCTAATGTCCTGGGCAGGATCCAGGCCTCAGGGCCCCTCATGGGCCAAATTAAGTCTGGGGCATGGAAAAAATGGCAGTGGAAGAGACAGGAGACCCAGTTTTGATACACAGCAGGTGACAGCAGCAGCTTTGGTTCCAACCCAGAGCACGTAGCAGTAACTTTGGCCTCCACCCCATGCCAGAACTGGAGCTGCCACTGTTGTGCCCAGTTCTGCAGCAGCAGGTCCATCTCTGGCTCAAGCACAGGGCACGTGGCTGAGGAGGTAGGACAGCAGCAATGATGACATGCAATACAGCCAGAGGATGACTGGGGCTGTGTCACTCAGTCTCCTGCTGCTGACTGCCATGTTCACCAGGATCCAAGGTCATTTAATTCTGCAGTCTGCCACTTCTCCCTAGCCATACCCCATAACTTCCAGTGGCCTGCCAGTAGTCCAGCTTGCGGGCTGTATCTTTGACACCTCTGTTCTAAGCTAGTGCCCTATTCACTAAATTATGTTTCCCTCCTACTGGTAAAGGGAGAGATTCTTACCTGGCTTAACCATTCCATTCGTTTGACTCCCATCCTGCCAAAGTGACAACTGTCCATTGAGATCATCATCCTGGCAATTGATGGGTAAGTATAATCTACCGCAGAGCTGGCGCAGAGTCATGAAAGTTTGCTAAGACTCTCTCACCTTACTCCAGCAAAGTAAAAAATGTTCAGTGCAGCAGCTCATTCAGGATGTACAAACCACATGGAATTTTGCCTGCTACTTGACTGAACACAGCAACAATTATCAAATACCTCATGTACAGTTATATCAGTACTGGCTTGTTCTCTACCTCCCTAATGGACCATGCTGTAGCACCTCCTGAAGTTCTTTATAATGATCAGTAGGGCTGTGCAAAGCTTCAGTCCCTGATTTGATTTGGCGGAGATTCGGTGGCCGAATCTCCAAATTGAATCGGAGGACGTTTAATCTCTCCGAATCGAATTGGAACCCTCGGAATCAATTCAGAGAGATTCTGAAAGATTCAGTGATTCGGATATAGACACAACTTTAGATGTTTTTTCTACATACCTGACGATAGCAGGTAGCTCTTCAATGCTGCAATGCTGGGGCACATGGAGTGGCCCACAGGAGCATAGGGGGCTTCCAGGTCTGCTGGGGAGCACACAGGGGGCTGCCTGTGCTCCCGCAGCTCAGCGACTGGTGCCTTCTCAGTCTAGGGGGACACCCGGGGTCCCCCCATGGCCGATCGCCCCCCTGTGCACTCCCCGGTGGACCCAGGAGCGGACCAGAAGTTACTCTGATCCACTTCTGGGTTCACCACACGCACATGGAGGGCCCCCCTGCACTCCTGGGGGACACTCCATGCACCCCAGCAATCACAAGCTGTGCCTACTGTGATGCTATCTCAAGGTATGGAGAAAAAACTTTTAAACCTGTGTCTATGTCCAAATTGCTGATTCTCTGAATTGGCAACAAATCTTCAGATTCTGATTCGGCCGAATCGAATCAAGAACAGTGATCCAAATAAACTAATCGAATCACTGTCCCCGATTCAGGCCAAATCTGAATCAAATAGGGCCTGCTTTGCATACCTCTAATGATCAGTACAGTAGTCAGTGGTGGAACAGCATCCTACAGCAGTTGTCCTATTGTGAAACAGATTAAAAGAGGATAAAATGAAGCCACAAACCTTTACCAGGCTGTCCCATACATTGAAAAGAAACATCAGAGAGATGATAGTGATCACTGAGAAAAATCAACACTATAACAGTGACCTCATTTTCCAAAAGACATTTTCAGAGGTATTGCCTATGAGTATTATGGGGAACTATTTTAGATACCACTAAACTGTGACAGCTGGCAGAAACAGAGGATTTAGTGGGGATCCCAGAAATGTGCCTACTGTTTGACCTGGCTGATGAAGCACAGATCTCCCTACCAGCTGTACAGGCAGCGAGCACAGTGAGTCTTAGTGTGACATTATTCATTGCTTTTCTGTGTGTCCCTAGGAAGCATCTCTGCCTTAATTCTACCAATGTTAAGAGAGGCAGGCGTGCACTGCTGCTCTTGCATTTTTCATGTTGCATATACACTAAGCACAAAGAACGCAGGCACAAAAGCAGCTCCTCAGTGATGCTACTGTTCCTAGGAAAGCAGTTAGCCAATACTTGTGGCTATTGCCACTAAATAGATTGGCTAACCAAGGACTATCTGAGGCAGAAGGATGTTCTTGTTGTTGAAGCCCTGGACTGGGAGTCAGAAGACATGGGTTCCCAGTTCTGCTACAGACTTCCTTTGTGACTTCAGGCAAGTTAGACCCACACGGAACAGAGCACAGAAACGCTACATTTCTGTACAAACCAGGCCTCCATCAGTAAAAAGGGATAGCAACATTTTCCTCCCTGACATGGATGTTGTGGAGGATGATTCATGTTTTTAGCCTTTTTCTTTGCAGGGTTAGAATCTTTTTTTTTTATTTAAATAAGAGCTATGATTCTCATGCAAGTGTCTCCAGGAGTCAGCAGCAGCAGCAGTGGCAGCAATCCCTCACGACTGAAGATGATCACTCCCATGGGTCAAGTAAAGGGTCCGTTGATGGCTAAGAGGGACGATCCTAGAGTTGCAGACTCTCTGGGAGATGCCACAGGTCATGGTTTTTCATAGATTTCATAGACATTCGGGCTGGAAGGGACCCCAGAGGATCATCAAGTCTAGCCCCCTGCCCAGGAACAGAAAGTCAGCAGGGATCATAGGATCCCAGCAAGATAAACATCCAAAAGTGTCTTGAAGGCGTTCAAAGTGGGTGTTTGAACCACCTCCAGCTGCGGTCTATCCCAAACCGTGGGGGCTCGGACAGTAAAGAAGTTCTTCCTTATGTCCAGCCTGAAACGGTTGCAGAGGAGTTTGTGACCATTCGATCTCATCATCCCTTGAGGCACTCTAGTGAACAGACGTTCCCCCAGATCCTGGTGAACACCCCTGATAAACTTATAGGTGGCCACCAGATCACCCCTGAGCCTGCGCTTTTCCAGGCTGAAGAGTCCCATGGCTCTTAGCCTCTCATCATAAGGTCTGCTTCCCTGACCTCTGATCATGCGCGTGGCTCTTCTCTGGACTCTCTCAAGCTTCTCCACATCCTTTTTGAATTGTGGAGCCCAAAACTGGACACAGTACTCCAGCTGCAGCCTCACCAAGGCCGAGTACAAGAGGAGAATGACGTCCCGGGATTTGCTTGAGAAGCATCTATGGATGCAAACCAGCATTTTGCTCGCTTTACTAGCCGCAGCATCACATTGAAGGCTCATGCTCATCTTGTGGTCAATCATGATCCCCAAGTCCCTTTCATCTGTAGTGCTAACCAGCATAGCACTACCAAGCCTATAAGCATGCTGCAGGTTTTTCCTCCCAAGGTGGAGAACCTTGCATTTTTCAGTGTTAAACACCATCAGGTTCTCATCTGCCCATTTCCTGAGCCTGTCAAAATCTGCCTGGATCACCCTCCTGTCCTCAGGTGTGGATGCTTTACCCCAGAGTTTGGTGTCATCAGCAAACTTGGCCAGTCTGGTTGTGACACCAATGTCTACATCATTGATGAAGACGTTAAAAAGTACAGGCCCAAGGACAGAGCCTTGAGGGACCCCACTGGTCACAGGGCACCATGATGATTAACTTCCGTCAACCACCACCCTCTGGGTCCTGCCACAGAGCCAATTCCCCAGCCAGCAGATCATGGTGATGTTGAGGCCAGTTAGCCAGTTTTCCCAAGAGGTGACCATGGGATCACCATGGGATCGTGGTTAAAGGAAGAGTTGGACGCTGATTTCTTTTAATGCCCTACTCTGTCTCCAGGGGTAGCACTTTAAAAGAAATACCAAATTCTGCCAGACTTACAAGAAAATTACCTGACCTGACAACACCATGTGTGTAAGCTGAGGAAATGATGGCCATCTCACTATCTAACTCTCCCTCTAGTGCTACACAGTTTGACTTTGCTAGCAGCTTGTATTTTTAAAGGCAGCTGTAATGTGCCTATAGGAAAAGAGCTACACTAAATGATTAAATGCAATCAATTCTAACACCCAGAAGTGTCTCAAAGAGTTTTTTTCTTTATATCTAGGATGCAATCAGACAAAACACTAAGATGGATACCACATTGTGTGAAAAAGCTGACTCTTAAAATAATCTTCTAAGGTTTGACCACAGTAGAGCTCTCAGTGCAGATAACTTCCTTTTGTGATGATGTTTTAACTTGTGTTGCTAACGGAGATTCCCAAGATGGTCACAGAACTTCAGAGTGTGAGCTGTAAGATGGCTTTGTGCATCTTGGACCTATGAAGGACAGTGAGGACAAATTTGAGCTGCTCCCTGGGAAGCCATCATCACGAGCAAGGTTCTCATAGGGCAGCAATTGTTGGGCCTGGAACCAGGAATCTCTCTCTTGATGTGGACATTGTAGTCCATGATAGACTGGTTTGAAGCTCATGTGTTCTTTTAGAAAGGTAGGTGGAAAGACAATGGTGAGGTAAGTCTGTTTGTCCCAGGAGACCTCAGTCCATTCACAGGCTCGGGTCATAGCAGCAGCTGCATTCGTTTGCGACATCTTCCTGGTGATACACTATCACCGCACATTCTCTCTCACTCTTTTAGACCAGATAGCTGCCTTCAATGCTATTGATCATGAGATTTGGATACCATCTGTGGCTCCTAGCAGGGCTCAAGGGATTTTCTATGGAATAGCTTCCTCCTCATTTTTGGAGGGATCCCAGAGGGCTGTACAGGGAGATTGTCTGTTCAATGTGTAAATGAGATCACTGAGACAACAAGGGGCTCTGAGCTATAATCCTTCAGGAAGCTGATGTGGCTCTCAGCTCAGTCCCCATCACATAAAACCATTCCCTTTCTCATAAGATTTCTGTATTTTGTTAGCCATATTTCAGTAGACAATATCTAGATCCCAGATGTTATACTTTATATTTAAAGTACCTTTGCTGTTACTTTACATGCCTCCCATTGCATACAGAGCTATTGTGAGCTGTTCAGTGCTACTGGAAAATAAACATCTCAAAATTCATTTCATAAGCTTATTCCTATTCTCCATGAGGGGATAGCACAGAATATAATTGCATAGTATTGTATGTAGCTTTAGCTACACCACTTCCCATCACTTTTATTGGGAAGAACCAGGAAGTAGTTTCATGCACCGCTTTTCATATTCACCTCCAGTCAAGAATGCCAACTAAAGACTTGGGCATTTCCGGATGCCAAAATATATATTACAATGTTCAGAGAGTTCTGTGAACTCTCATTTATTTTTAATGGGCTATTTTACAGGTGCACATGTGGCAGACAAGTCGCTTTCGTCATTGTGTGAAGGAGCAGGGCAAATTATTGTCAGAGACTTAGAGAAACACTGGGGTGTGTACATGTTTCTTTTTAATTTTGCTAAGGAAACAAAGATAACGCTGCAGATGAAAATCAAAACCAAATCACTGAGAAAATCCTGTTGAGACTTCAAATGAAGTCTCAGCTGCAAAAGTGCAATAAAAAAATTACTGTTTCCAGAAAACAAACACCACATATTAAGCCTTTTATCACCATGTCTAATGTTTTACTAACTGTGAAATCACATTTTCCAGGATGAAGTGTCTCAATACACTTCAGAAATATTCTGATACTGCTCACTGGCAATACAAAAGGCTATAAACAGCAGCAAGGCTCTGGAGAGGTCATTCTTTCAGAACTCAGTGCAAGACACATGGCCCTCTCTATCAAGTGGAGGGAAACTGGTTTCAATCTAAAATACTTTTATCTATTTAAGGTGCTTATATGACTCCTATTACCAGAGAATATATAAACAACTCACAATATCATCATCATCATGAATAACCAATAATTATTAAAGAGAGTAGATATTAAGACTTGTTATTGATAATACTAGTATGCTTATCACTATTCATCAGTAGGTCTTCAAGGTTATGCAAAGAGTTTCACTGTACCTTTTCACAAGTAAGGAAACTGAGGCACAGGGAAGTGACCCGTCTTGTCCAAGAATTCCCAGCATGCCAGACATTCATAGAACTAATAGGCCACAATGCCTTTATGTATCTACTTTCACAACAGTAGTGCCCATTTCACAAAGGAGGCAACAAGGACGCCAAACAACCTGCCCAAGGTCACAAAGGAAGCCCATGACAGAGTAGGAGCTTAAACCCAACTCTCCCATGTGGCTGGCTAATGCCCTAACTATAGACCTGTCCCTCATCTTTGTGTGTTGCTGTGCCAGTCACATGGCAGAAGGATTCCTACATAGAGTCCAGACACTCTCATAACATTATTACTCTGTCACAATGACTAATCTCAGCTCTAGAGAACTTCACAGTGGGCGCATCTACATGTGCATGAATGTGCCTTTTCTAACGCACATTACATTTAGTACCTCCAATGTGAGGTACCAAATTAATGCGCATTAGGCTGCGCGAATGCACAGTAGTGCATTTGCATACGTGTTCAGTGATGCCTAATGAGCAGTAGACTATTTTACTGTGCTTTAGCATAATGTTACCTTTTACATGACACTTTAATGCACAGTAAAATAGTCTACTGTGCATTAAAGTGCCCATGTAGATGCGCCCAATTTGTAATGATACTTGATGCAAGCCTACTCCCCACCATGCTGAGGAGCAGATGTGTTTGAAACCAGGTAAAAGCTTCCATTGCAGGCAGGAACCCCAATAATAAGAACTTGTACCTGTCCTTTTTCATTCAGAGTGAAATGGTGGTGGGGATGGGGGACTGGGCTTTTGATACTCATCACAGATATCAGAGAAAGAGGTTGCAAAGCTGGCTTTGATATTCCTGTGTGATGTTGATATCAGTGGACCATCTAGGAATCAACCAGGCCAGAGCTCTATTGTGTTTGGAGGTCACAAAACATGTTGCAAATGACAGTCCCTGCCCAAAGAGCATACAGGTTAAAAGAAGAATTTAAATTTAGCGTGTGTTTCCCACCCGCC
>NW_005841968.1:2782235-2806834 GCF_000455745.1 Alligator sinensis | reverse complement strand
CCTGACCTTCTGTGGCTGCTGAAACAAAACAAAAATTATTTGCCCAGACTTAGCTCTCTACCGTGCTAGCTGTCCAAAGCTTTTACAGTTCATTTTATAGAGATTCTGAGAGCATAGGACACATCCCAGCCATGTTGTGGGGAGCAAACAGAGAAGACACTCTAGGAGTTTGATGATACCCAAATACTCTCCTGTGCCACAAAAATCTTCATGAGCCTTGGCAATGAGGATCTGGTCATTGTAATTCAGCCATTCCCAAATCCCATGAGTTGATTTATTTAAGCTACATTTAAACTCCACTTAGCTGTAAGATGGTATGAGCTCGAGAATCAAGGTCAGCTCTGCTAGATTTGTCTTTCTATATCAGGGAGAACCATCTCTCAAGTCTCACCTCCCTCTGTACGTCAGAACTAGAGAGTAGATGCTGTTACCCAGCCTCCAAACTGCAGTGGAAAGTCGTCTCCAATGTGGTGCACAGACAGCATGTAGCAAAGTGTTTTAACCCTTCGTCATCAACCTGTACCTCTCTGCATGAGTGCCATTTGAGGGAGTCTGGGTTCCAAGTCCTGGAGATTAAGATGTCACCCCAGCAATATATATATCAAAATGTAACCATGTTTGACTCGCACAGTGATTTTCATGTGTTTTGCCAACATACCTGAAAATCACAGAAGGAGTATGCCTATCTTGCAGGGGGGTGAGCAATTATGACTTTGAGAAATACAGCAGGTCAACGCTGGAGTTGAGAGAGATCTTTTGACCCTGTCCCTTCATCTAAGCACTAATCATTGCTTCTTCTCTTAACTATGTTTTTATAAAACGTGGCACCCCATCCTTGCTATTCCTTTCCCAGCACTGCTAATTAGAAAGCTTCCTCACCATCCTAACGTGCTACCTAATAACAATAATCTGCCTCTTCTTCTCCCTCAGCAATTCAGTCTTCACAATCAACTCACAACCTTTGTCTCATAATTTATCATGATGGAAAGAGCAATTTTACTGTAAGAAACATTTAATTATGGTTTGAATGAAGAAATAAAACAGAAATGGGTAGCTGATTATAAGGAAGTGACTGATTCCAATACATGTGATCTCACATCTCAATCACTGCAACATTTTTCCTTTGGCATTGACAAACGCAAACGTGCGCAGCCAATACCCATTCAGGATCCTGCTGCAGAGATCACCTTCCTAGCCTGTTGCTTTGAGCAGGTCACTCCTCTCTTGGCATCTCTCCACTCACTGTCCTTTCTCTAGCACATCAAACTATTCATCTTTAAGACCCTTCTTGGCCCATTCACACTCTGTCTATCCTCATTTCAGGGTCGAGGTCACCTCCCTCCTTCAATCTGTCCATGATGTCAGGCAGCATCCCCCGCTTAGATTCTCAATCAAACACCGTCATGCCTTCTCCTGCTTGGGAATGAATCCATGTAAACTCAGAGAGGTAATCAGCAGTGTTAATCTGAAGCCATGCAGAAGGCAGGGTAGAGATACACCTTATAGACTAATTAAATTAGAGATGCATATAAGCTTTCATGGTTCTGATCTCACTTCAGCAGATGCTGTGAAAGGACATGCGGAGAGTAGGGAATCAGAGAGAGTGATTTGAAAGACAGGGAACAGAGTGGGTGGGGGCAGTGCTGGGAGAGGCAAAAGAGTCATAAATCCATATGAACAAAGGGGTCACAAAGCTAATCCAGGTAATGCGATTAGAATCCAGAATCCCCGCTTAGATCGCACATAACACAATTAAGTCTGTGGATGATTTATTTTTCTCCAATTTCCCAGTCAACTTCATTTTTCAAGTTTGAATTTGACAGCAAGAACTTGAGAGTAATTAGGGAGCTGATGCACTTGAATGACAGACAGGCATGTTGACTAATATCCTCTCTTTTTTTCTCTCTCTCTTTGGATTCCCCTCTCTGTTTCCACCTGTTGTCTTTTCCTTACATATAAAGAATGAGTTTATAATGTACAAGATGGGGTTCAAGTGCATGACTAGTTTCTGAATGCTATTATAATAACAGCATGCAGCTATAACGGATAAAAACAGGGCAGATACGAGAACATCATGGGGCTTTAGGGAAATCTTTTTTTTCTTAAATTGCATTTGTGTAATGAGTGCTCTTTTACAGGCAAGTCATCCTCCCCCATCTTTTACGTGATATCTGCTTTGAATAGCAGGAGACTGACAATCAAACTGGTTATTCAAATGACAATTAGAAGAGGCCAGAAGAATATCTCCCTCTGCTCTGTGAGTATGCAGAGCTGTTTGCTCTTCCAGGGATCGCCGGCCACAGGAGGGAATGCTAATGTCCTGGAACCTCCCACTCCATTTGTCAGGTTGATGACTTACTGCTATTCAGTAATGTTTCAACACAGGCAGGGTGATGAGAGTGACAGCGCGCAGCTAACCTACGTGTCATTTCTCCAGCATTGTGACTGCCATGCAGATAACGGATGATCAAGATCAGCATTTTCATACAGGAAGTACAGCGGTTTCCTACATCAGACTGTCTGGAATAAGAAAGTACTGCTTCAATGAAAGCTGCGACTCACAAACCACAGTAAACAGAAAAACAGTCTTCTTAAATAAGACAACAGTCTACATGGAAAAAGACATCCATTGGTGGTCATGGGAGAGAGGGAGCAAAGAGAAAACAAAAGTCATGGGAATATGGAATAACCTACTTCTTTACATGCACTTATCTCTTGCTAGCTTATTATGGGTAAGACACAACGAGCCATATTCTCCTTTCCTTTATGCCATGTAAATCCAAAGCAACTCAGCTGCTTGTAATAGGATCAGTTTGTATTTATAATGGGAAAAAAGGAATAGAAATGGTTTGGTATTTCCCAGTTTAGCATGAATCTGCTCTGTATCTACCTGCTTTGTACCCATCTGTTCTACTGGATATAATGGATACCCTAAATACCAATAAGCATGAGTGAGGTCTAAAAGGGGATAAGTCTCAATAACTACAGTTGGCTGAGTTTAAAATGTCCACACAGAATTGTGTCCAGGTGAGTAAGAGAGAAAAATAATAAAGCTGTGATGTCAAATGGGGACAAAGGTCCATTTGCACAGAATTGAACTAGAAATATTTCTTGAGAGGTGCATCTATACGTGAAGAATTCCTTCTACTTTTACATACTAGCATGCCTCAAGGGGACACCCCAGGGTTAACCAGCACTGCAGGTCAAATTCATTGTCGGTGTAATTAGATAAGGATCCACTGAATTCAGTGGAGTTACCCCAAGTATAAATGTGGTTCTTCTGTAGAGTATGCAGATTAACCTTTATCCCTTTTTTTTCAGTTTCTTCTTCCTTTGATCAATAGTATCATGCCATCTCCAGGTTTATTTAGTCTGGAGAAGAGAAGACAGAGAGAATTTAATAATAGCCTTCATCTCCCTGAAGGGTGGTCCCAAAGAGGATGGAGCTGGACTGTTATCAGCAGTGGCAGATGATAGAACAAGGAGCAATGGTCTCAAGTTGCAGCAAGGGAAGTTTAGGTTAGATATTAAGAAAATATTTTTCACTTAGTAAAGCACTGGAACACGTTACCCAGAGAGGTTGTGGAATCTCCATCGGTGCAGATTTTTAAGACTCAGCTTGATAAAGCCTTGTCTGGGATGATTTAGTTGGGGATGGTCCTGCTTTGAGCAAGGTGTTGGATTAGATGACCACATGAGGCCCCTTCCAACCCTCATTTGCTATGATTCTATGAAAATGTTGGTATAATCTGGACACTTTGATTTACTGAAATTACAAAAATAAAGCCTAATTGAAGACAGGGTATGATAAATTTATTAAAAGGCTGCTTGTGATAACAGCAGCATATACTCGAACACCCAGAAGGTTCCAGTCCCTATGCAACATCCTTTGATATTTCATGACACAGGGTTAGTGTATTAACTCTTTTGATAGAAGAAGCTGAACTTGAAAACCTATGGAAAAGTACCACTATCTAGTCCTTTAAGGAGAATAAAACATTTCCACCAAGATCAATCTCTCTTTAATTACTTGACTATATAGTGAAAATCTACTTCTTGTTGTAACATCATAGATGGAAATTCAATTAGTTTTTCCCTGAATTCCCACTGTGAAAAACACTTACAAATTAAGCACAATGTTGGCTTTGCACTCATATTTACTGTTTTCCCTTGTTGTTTGACTATCAACTCACCAGCTTTTTATTGTCACAGGTATAATTAACAATAGCAGCAATAACCTTGTCTCATGGAGCTTATTCCCAACTTATTTTAAATGGTACTTTGCATCAGACCCTTCTACGTAAATGCAGTTTTATGTCACTCCACTGACACACAAATGCCCTAAGACCAATGTAACTAGCCAGGGAAGGATGCCTCCAGAATAGGAAGGTCCCCTCGTCACAGATGCTGTAGTGACTCCCAAGCCACTCAATCCTGGCAGCAGCAACGGGATGTGACCATGATGAAGACAAGTGTGTTTGTAATGCCCTTATGCCCCAGCAGTCTCCCCAGGCTGTTGGGCAATAGGCTACCTGTGCAAAGTAGAACACCTTGGGTATGTCTACACATGAAATTAATGCAAAGTAATAAACTCTGGCAACAGTTTACTGCTCCTAGGTGCTACATCTTTGAGCCAGGTCACCCTGCCAGGCTGGGGCTGCTCTGACCTAGCTTAGCGTGCTGTGGAGGGGCTGGCTGGGGCACGAGGGTGCTCCAGTGTGGGGCTAGCTAGCAGGCAGCCCTGGCACTGAAGCACCCTCATGCCCCAGCCAGCATTGCAAGCGTCTACATGTGCATTGCTACACAGTAAAGAAGTCCGCCACAGGATAGTACTTGTAAACAACTTGTAAACCTGCAGTGGAGATCATTTGTTTCCTGAGGCTTAACAGGGTCACACGTATAGACAGTGAGCCTTTACTGTGGAGCTGAACCAGCACAGGGTAATGCCAGTATCAGGGAGCATTCTCTCTGCACCTGACTGTATAATCATCAAGACATAGATCTTGGCAGGTACAAGGGCCCCATAAAGGAGCAGGGGTTTTGCCCACTTTCCCGAGGGCTGGATCCTATAGTCGCTACACATGAGTGAAGTCTTGTGGCCTTTGGTGACACCATCTTGTGCATGCTGGGTGGAAGGGAAGGGGGCTGCAGAAATAGAATCTGGGACCATAAAGGAATAGGCACTTAGAATAAGATGCAAATTCTCTCTTTGCATTTACATTCCCTTAAGCTAAGTTTACAAAGCAGCACATCCCCCAATATTAACTACTATGCCTCCAAGCCTCTCTCTCAAAAAAAAAACAAAACAAAACAAAAAAACAAACACACCACACAACAAAAAAACACAACCACCAAGTGGGCCATTTAGTCTCTGGACAGAACCAAAACTTTATTTTTAGCCCAATTTCCAAAGTGCTCTTGAACATGTTATTTTTATCCTAGCAGTCTAGATTTCATTTAGTGTTATATTGATTGCACAGTGTTTGACGAAAGGCACTTGTGGGTTGTGGGTATCTCTTACATCTTTGTCATTGGTTTATCTTTTGCTAACGGGTTCAGTGAATTCTATTTAGCAGTTATTCCCAGAAAGCCATAAAAAGCTACATATTAACCATTCCCCCCTACACCCAAAAAAGAAAAAAATGTAATTGTCATGCTGTAGAAAATCACCTGCAATAACAATTTTGATAGTATGAACTTAGGAGTAATTAGATTTACCCTGCACAGTGCAGGGAAAGCTAAGCATATTTCCCAGGGGAACTAGCAAGCTTTGGGTCAAGAATTAGCTCCCTTGTCTGAATGGCCTGTTTAAGTATTTTGAACCAGACCCTCATTGGATGATGCCATATTTACATTCTGTAGGTCTGCAATCATCTGTCCTAAAAGGGCATGTGCTCTTCTCAAGAAAGATCAGCTTAGCCAAAAAGGAAAAATATTAGTCAGTCCTTCTCAGAGGAATTTGTTTCTCTTCACGAGGAATGTATTCAAATACAGAGTCCCAAATATAAACTCCATAATCCAAAGATTTGACCTTTCAGAGGCACAATTCACCTGCAGATTCCACTGGGGAACTGAGCACAGATTTAGGAAACTCATTTGAGGCAAACAGGTTTGAAAAGTATTGTCTTCTGGTTAAACTCCTCCATCTTCAGCCCAGGCAAAGGAACGTGAAAGGTATCAGAGAGAATCTGGCAGTTGAATGGCTCCTTTGACTCTACTGTTAGATTAACATTGAGCATTTCTGAAAACCCTGTCCAAGAGCCCTGGCCAATGTTATACAGTATTTATGGCATGATTAACATGTTAGTCATGGCTTAAATGGTAACATACCATGCACTGATCCAGTTAATGGTGCTGTAGCAAGTGGGGGTCCCAGGGGTGGCTATGACATTTCCTGGTACCCCATGACCATGCCAGCTCCGCCCTGTGGGCACCTTATCTCACCCGCTGCACCTTGTTGGTAAAATAATAAATAGGGAGACTGCCCACGAGCCTTTGCATGGCCCCCAGTCCCACTAAACCCTATTGGACCACACTGGCCTTTGGACCCCTTGCTGGGCCCCTCTCCAAGATGGTGCCTTGTGGGACACCTCAAGCCTTATGGGCTAATTGTGTGACTCAAAACCTCCCCTACACTGCACCCCATGCCTCATGGGTGTTATGCGAACAGTTGACTCCCTTAGTGCTTTCCAGGGCCAAACTCTGCCCTTGTGCTGGGCCTCTTTCACATCCCTGTCTCCTGTGCCCCTCTGGTGCTGGGCTCTACACAATTGGGTGCCCCTCCCGCTGGAGACCACATCAGTGCCCACCTCCCCTTATAGCCTCGTCCCAAACCACCAGAATAAATGATAACACAAACATAAGCCCCTGGCCAATAACACAACAATAACAGTGGCATCCATGCTCTGCCCCTTTAAGAAGGCAAACTTCCACCATAGGACAGTGCTAGGAGACTCTAACCCTCGGTACCTTGTAGGCTCCTGGAGCCTTTACTGTCCTTGTAGGCAACAAAGCAGGCAACCAAACATCTCTGGGTAGCTCTCTAAGGCAGGACTCCTTCCCTTGGCAGTCTCCAAAGAGTGCGAGCCCTGCCAGCCCCAGCCTTGAGCTGATATGTTCCCAGGACACTGCCTCCTTCCAGTCATCTGACTGCCTGCAGGTGCTGGCTAATTACCCCATTAGGCTGTTGCTCAGACAACCTGCAGCTGTGGATCTCTGCCTAGTCTGCAGGGCTCCCTGGCTAGGCTGCTTCTGCCCTTCAAGAAGCAGGCACATATCAGTGCCCTGCTACAGGTACCATAAAATGGCAAAACAGCCAAAAAGATGTTACACATATAACACAGAATGTCTTGATGGCTGCTTTGTAGGGGACCTTCATTTGAATGTGTGGCATGTTTCATCCCCATGTGAACAATCAGCCCCGTCCCAGTTCAAGAACATGGGCTGCCCCTGTCCCATGCTGACAATCAGCTTATTATTGGCACTGAAGTGGGGCAGCCCCAGCCTGGTTCAAGACCCAGAGCTGCCTTGGTCCTGGTACTGACAATCAGCTGATTGTCAGCATGGGGACATGGGCCACCCACAGTCTCGAACTGGGCCAGGGCAAACCAGTGAACGTGCTGGGTAAGGGGGAGCTGACTGGATCCACTGGTTCAGTAGGTTCAAAGCCTGAGCCCCAGGTGGGGCTTTGAATTTGCCAAACGGAAGAAACTTATTGACTTCCCCTGCCCAGCCCACATGCAGCTGGTGGGTGAGTGGCTTTGAACTTGCCAAGTAGAGGAGCTTATCAATATCTCACACCCAGCACTTGCAGAGTCACATTCCCAGCAGTCCTATGCAGGGCTATATCATGTACAGCTTTCAATTTGCCGGTGCAGGTGCAGCTCAGGATTGCAATTAAATCAACATTTGCCAGGGCCACAAGACTGTTATCCATAAATCAGTCTACTTTGCCAAGGTGCTGCGTCTATATTTAGGCAAGATAAGTTTCTACTCAAAGCTGAAATAGCAACAGATAAAGATGAACAAGGAAACCAGACTCTCAGAGGTATGGAAATTGCCAAAAATAGCCCCCTCAACCACTATACACAGAGGTTCCACAGCTAAGAGAAGATACTTAGAAACTACAGCAGTCCTACAATATGAGTGCTAATGATACATGTTTTCAGTTTGCCACAGAAAAATGTGCTAAAACCTGGATTTTCTCATTTTAAGGAGAAAAACCTGGGTTTTCTCCTTTAAAGGAGAAAAATGTGGGAAACAGTGGGTTTCCCCTTGAAGGCTAGCAGAGTTCCAGCCTACAAGGGGTTGTGGGGAGCAGGAGGTGGGTGATCAGCCCAGGGCACCATGGGCATGTGTGCACGTACGCATCACATGGCGGCCAGACAGCCTAAAGACAAGGTCCTCATAGGTAAGTCTGGCCGGGGGGGGTGGAGATTGAGGCCCCCATAGGGAGGGAGGGAAGTGGGGAGGGAGGGAGTTGGGCAGGGCTGGAGCTAGGGCTTCTGCCCAGCTGGAGTGGTGCATGGAGCTTGGGTCTGCAATGCACAGCTGCAGGGCCCAAGTGGAGAACAGGATGGAGCCATGGAGGCTCATCATGGGGGCTGGGGTGGCGGCTGGCTCCCTGCCACTGAGTGCACTCCCTGGGGAGGAGAGGGGGGCACATGCCCCCCAGATCTGTGCACAGGGCAGAGGCGGATGCAAGCTACCCACTGAAGGTTTGGGCTCCCTGCCCTGCTGCCCTCCCCCCGGGGCCTCTGCAGCCTAGTGGGTGGGACTCAGCACAGAAGGGCAGAGTGGGGCAGGGAAGCTCAGTGCTGCTGTTGCAAGCCCCACACTGCCATGGCACGGCACCCCCTACCCACCCAGTAGCAGCAGGAGTGGTGGCACAGAGTTGTTCCCCTCACTGCTGCCAGGTGGACAAGGGGCACCTCACCATGGTGGCATGGAGCTCCCAGTGGTGGTAATGAGCTTCCCCACCCAGTTCCACTCTTCCCTGCCATGCTGGGTCCCACCCGCTATGCTGCAGAGGCCCCAGGGGCAGGACAGCAGGACGGGGAGCCGCAAGACTGCAGCAGGCAGCCCACATCTACCCTCCCTCCCTGCAACAGGCTCCCCTCTGGCTCTGCCACCTGAGCAGGAGGAGGAGCTAGACTCCACACCTTGCTATGCCACAGCAGCCACCACCGCCTTTGCTTCAGATGCTGCTTCATAGCCCTGGCAGCTGTGGGTCCTCTCTGGCAGGGTTTGAGGGGGGACAGGGACAGAAGGTTGTGTGTGGGGAGTTAGAGACACCAACAGGGCCCAGGGGGCTGTAGGTGGGGAGTGAGGGGCAATGGCATGGACAGGGCACCAGCATATCAGGGCTGTTCAGCATCACAAAGCAATGGGGGCAGGGACAGCCGCAGCTGGACCCACATCCTAATGGGTGAAAAGGGCAGAGGGAGCTCTGTTTTTCCATGATAAAAATCCCAAAAATTAAATGCTATAATTTATAGGTATTTAACATTTATTTTATTATAGTGATTGAGGCACTGGTAGGCTTCCACATTTCTTTAAAATTGTGGTCAATTGATACCTATACATATAGTGGCATTTCATTTTAATCAGGGAAAAACATGGATTTGGGGGGCTTTAATCAGAGAATTTGCATTTTTATCAGACAAGGTTCCTTGGGTGAATTTGATATCTTTTATTAGACCAACCCATTGGTATCAAATTCACCCAAGGAACCTTGTCTGCCTATGTCCTTAGACCAACACGGCTACAACCTACACCCCTGCATTTTTATCAGAGAATTTGTGATTTTTAAACAGAGAAACCCAGGATCCCCACTAATGATACAGCATTAAGTCATGGAAATATCCTTTAACCCATCTAAATAACATGTGGCTGTGCAGAATGAAAGCAAAGAGATTAGACAACAGGTAATGCAGAGACAAAAAATGTAAAAGTGTGAAGAAGGGATAGCCTGAGCTTGCAAACTTTGGGTTAGATCTCATGCTCTGAATTGCTAATTGATTCTGTTTTATAATTGAAAGAAAGACTCTATCTTGAGCTTTTAGAATACAGATTACAGTGAGCTGCAGAAGAGGTCAAGTGTGGGAAGTTAAAATATTCAGTTATGAAGAGGAATGAGAAAGCCTAATAGAAAATATGTAGTGCCAAATAATTAAAGAGCTCGGGCTTGCATACTAAATATTAGAAAATGAACAGTAAGAAGAGCATTCCAGCAGGACAATTTACATGCTGCATAGTAAACAGGGGGCCAGATTCTAATTTCAGAACAGCGGCACCTACTACTGAGCAAACTCATGCAAAAAATGACTTAATGTTAAGAGAGAGAGGTCACTAGCCATGTTAGTCTGAAGTCAGGCAGAAGGCAGGGTTGAGATACACCTTACAGACTAACTAAATTGGAGGCACAAGCTTTCATGAGCCCATGAGCTCGGGCTCTTAAAAGCTCATGCAGCTCTGATTTAGTTATTCTACAAGATGGATCTCTACTCTGCCTTAATACTACAAGAAACATAGTTGTGGTGTCCTCTATATTTGGGCTTCCCACTGAGACAAAGGCAGTAGGTCAAAAGAATAAAACATTAAAAATGGTTGTCGGTGAAGGCATTAGCATTTCAGCTCATATGACCTACTTGCAAATTCCATACAGAGCAAGTAAAACTTAGTTGTCCAAGTCTTTGTTGAACAAATCCATCCCTTGATTCAATATAGATTGTCACAGAAGATCGGGGGAGGCTCAGTTGGTCCAAACTGGCCAGAAGTGGTCTGAGATGCATCTAACCATCAGTGGTGTAGCTGAGCACCCCACAATCTGTCATGGTTTTATTTATCCTCACAACAGCTTTGTGAGTTAGACATGCTGTTATATGGCCTTAGAAATGAGGAACCCAAGGACTAAAGGCAGAACCACACACAGCCTGGACACTGCCATGCTCAGTGCCACAATGCATAGCTTCTAAACACCGGGGTCCCACAATGCAATCCACAGATCTAATTAGATGCATCTAGTCCTTGTACAATGTACAGGGAGAGGTTTCACCATAGGTAGCAGTCTGAGCCAGGAGTCGCCTAAGCTTCCCAACAGCAGAGGCTGAAAAGTGGGGTATGTCTGAAATCTTGACCCTTTACAGGGGGGTGGGGTACCTAAATCTGGCTCTTTCTTCTATATCAGTGGTTCACAACATTTATAATTGTTTTGGGAATTTAGGGGCACCCTTGCTGAGAACCACTGAGCTAGAATCTAGCACATGCCAGATGAGGTGGGGAGCAGGCTCTCACCCCACGGTGCCCTATTTTTTCCACCATCTGCCCCCTCCCAACCTCTAATCTCTATTTGAGGGGTCAGGTGCTGCTCCTCTGGAGACTCAAATTTCCAGTGGCTGGAGCCATGTTTTCCCATGGAGACTCCCACCAAAATTGAGAGCATGGAGGGAGGGGAAAAGGGATAGACAGTGAACTAAAAATAACAATCCCGTGGCCCCAAGGCCAACAATTTGCTTGTGTACATAGCACAGCACACTGCTGAGAGCATAGGAGCTGGTGCAGGAGTTGCTGGGGGATGGGAAGGAGCCACAGGCACGGTTTGTTGAAAGCTGGGGTGCTTGGCTCTGGGAGAGATGAGAAGCACCCTGGTAAAGACTCAGTTTTATACAGTACCTCAGGGACTAGTTCACTCAGCCAGGATGTGGGAGGCCTGGAGATGGTCCCTGTCCCAGAAGTGTCTATGCATTTTACCTAGTGAGTATTCACTATAACATGCAGAATATTCAGCATAAAATACATAAGCAAAACCTCTGTATTGAGGTTGCCACCATAACGGTGGCCACTCACACAAATGAGTCCTGGCCATTACGCCTCATCCTCCAGTTCATCAGTAGATGCCAACAGTGAATATTTTACCTAAGCTCTCAGACTGCAGAACTACATACATAATTAATTAATTAAAAGACCATTATAGTACATACTAGGGCTGTGCAAAACGGCACTGTTCTATTTCAACTTCAGGTTCGAGGTCAGGACAGAAAAGTGTTTTGTTTCAAATTTAATTTCAAGTCAAAACAGCCTCACTGTTTTGCTTTGTCGAAATAGTGAGGCTGTTTCGATGTTTTGCCCATCCATCAGGCTGGGGAAAGGAACTCCAGCCCGATCTAGCGCAGGCTGACTCCCCGCCCCCGGTGTGATCTAGCGCGGGAGAAGGGAACTGAGTGATAGGGCTCAGTTCCCTTCCCCAGCCGCATCAAAGCGCTTGGAAGGGGAACTGAGCCTGGGCTCAGTTCCCATCCCCTGCACTGTGATCGGCTTCCCGTAGCCTGACGACCAGAGATGGGGAGAGCCAGGGCTGCACTCCCGGCTGCTGCTGGGAGCATAGCCCTGGTTCTCCTGTGTCCCACCACCTCGCTGCTGGCTGCTACGAAATGTTTCAAAACTTTTGAAACGTTTTGACTAGCCTCGTTTTGTTTCAAGGCTGTTTTGAAGCTCTTTGTTTCGATTCAATTTCACTGTTTCAAGCTCAAAATAAGTCAAAGCAGTATCGAATCAAAACAGCCGGCAAAATTTCACACAGACCTAATACATACACCTATAAGAAAGTGGAAGAAGGAGTGCAGTCTTGATTCTGGTCTACCTGCATTCTGACTTTGCAAACTTGGGGCAGGTCCAGATGAGAACGCACATCCCTGTTGCGGTGTCACAAAGCAGTTTGAGACAGCACAAGAAGCACGTTGTGAACAGAAAAACATTCCTTGTACTGCATGTTTGCAACACAGTCTCCAAATTTGATACCTGGGAACTCAGGTATCAAAAAAAATAAAACCCTGGAAAACAGCGTCACAGGGCACAGTCTAAGATTGTGCCCTGAGACAACTGGAGGCTGTGTCCTGCAGAGAGATGCTCTGGGGTGCATGAGGGTGAGGGGTTTTGTGTGTGAGAGGTGAGAGGCGGGTGTGGGGTGGGGAAGCTCTGATTTTTCTATGAGAAGAAAACCAAAAGCAAACATCAAAGCATATAGATATTTATAATTTATTTTGTTATTATGACAGAGGCACTGGTAGGCTTCCAAATTGCTTTAACATTGTAAATATATCAATGAAACATTACCCAACTGGATAGATAGATAGATAGATAGATAGATAGATAGATAGATAGATAGATAGATAGATATTGGGGTCTTTTGTTTTAATTGTGGAAGAACATGGATTTGGGGGTATTTTAAAGAGCGAGTTTGGGATTTTTTTTCTCAGAGAATGTTGAAGTTTTTAAATAGGGAACACCAGGATAGTAGAGCAAGCAAAACGCTGACTTGAATCCATAGATGCTTCTTGAACAAATCCCAGGGCGTCATTCTCCCATTGAACTCAGCCTTGGTGAGGCCACAGCTGGAGTACTGCATCCTGTTTTGGGATGCACAATTCAAAAAAGATGTGGAGAAGCTTGAGAGAGTCCAGAGAAGAGCCACGCACATGATCAGAGATCAGGAAAACAGACCTTACAACGACAGGCTGAGAACTGTGGGACTCTTCAGCCTGGAAAAGCTCAGGCTCAGGGGCGATCTGGTGGCCACCTATAAAGTTTATTAGGGGTGTTCACCAGGATCTGGGGAAATGTTTGTTCACCAGAGCGCCCCAAGGGATGACAAGGTCAAACGGTCATAAACTCCTCCAAGACCATTTCAGGCTGGACATAGGGAGGAACTTCTTTACTGTCCGAGCCCCCAAGGCCTGGAATAGACTGCCATCAGAGGTGGTTCAAGCACCCAACTTGAATGCCTTCAAGAGAAATGTAAATGTTTATTTTGCTGGGATCCTATGACCCTAGCTGACGTCCTGCCCCTGGGGCAGGGGGCTGGACTCAATGATCTTCCGAGGTCCCTTCCAGCCCAAATGTCTATGAAATCTATGAAAATATGGCCGCACTTTACTATTTTTGCCCACACACCTACAAACATTATTATGTATATATATATATACATTACATAACTGCATAAAATAAAGTTATATAACAACTTACATACAGAAACCTTTGTCAAAGGAATATCATCTGCAGCCATCAGCTGAGCTCTTCACACAGCGCATGAGCACCCAGTGCTCAGATGTAAGGAAATGCCACAATTTAGGTTGCCCATACAACTTTAATTTTGTCTCCTTGCTTTGTGAACTAAGGTGACATTTTCAAACATGACTTGAAAATGGCACTTGGGAGCACAGCTGCCTGGCGGGACATTTTTATTTGCTTGTTTTAAATCTTTTAAAATCACATAGCAGCAAACACCTTTCCCCTTTTTTGCCTTTTTAATTTGCAGCAGAGATAATCTGTTTTCCTCTTCCACTTCTCCCCTCTACAACATTTACCCTCTCAAAGCTAATTCCAATGATGGCTGAAGTGTGAATTATTATGCATAGAGAAAAATAAGTCCAAATTTGGAAGAGCTGGTTATGGCAGTGGTATTTAAATCTTTCACTTGCACGAAGTGCATTTATTATTAAAAGCAACAAAACCAGCATTTCCTTTTCATTTACCAGTTCCAGAACATCCGTCAGTTTTGTGTTCCCAAGATGTCAATAAATTTACTAAGCAAATTGAGTCAATCCTATGCAAACATCCAGAAACCATGTTGGATGTTAGGGGGAGATTTTAAAAAACTCATAAGGGATTGAGGGGCATAAGCCCTATTGGCAATGAGATTTGTGCTCCGGAATCCTTTAAGTCATTTTGTGAATCTTCTCTTTAGTAAATATCCCTCCGGCCAACATCGTTTATTTTCAATCTCTCCTTTTTTTTCTGCCCAGAGCAGTGCCATGAATAAATATTTAGTGTGCCAGCATGTCGCTAAAATATTCATGCTTTAAACTCATAACTGGGAAAGACAATTTTCGTGACTTTACATGGTCTCCTGAAGAGATGCGTTATTCATTGGCGATTTTATTCTCATATCTGTCATGTTTGTCTGTCAATGCAAAGCAGAGTGTAATAGTAGAGGAAAAATGATAAACCAATTTGAGCTCTTTAATTTACCCCACTTCCTTTCCATTATTCACCAACAGGAGCAGTCAGGGAGAGTTATCTGACTTTTTTTAAATATATATATATAACTTTTAGATGGAGTTTAGTGCTCACAAAAGTAAACAATTAATGACACTCATTAGAACTGGACATCACCATTATTTATTCTATGAATTGCAGTCATGAGAAACCTAGGACATTGTGCTAGGCAGCAAAGACAGAACAAAAAGATAGTGCTGGCCCCAAAGAGCTTACAATGCACGTATAAGATAAGATGCTACAGCTGGATAGAGATAGGCAGGCTGGAGGAGATGAGAAAGCAGTGAAGCATTGAAACCTGTTGACCAACTTTTGTCAAATCTTTTGTAGGCAAGCAATAACTAAGCAAGTTACTGTATTTTCCTGCATACAACATGTTCCCAAGCAAGATATATACCTTATTTTTGGAAGGCAGAATGTGGAGTTAGCTTTTGAAATGTGGCCCTTGTCATTAATTGTGAAGTGGTCTGACAGATAAACAGATATGTGAACTGAAGCCTACACAAATGCAGAAGGCAAATGAAGTTGCTCCCACTAACTTCAATGCAAGTTATAATCACTTTCACCAAGGGAAATAGATGGAGTCACCAAAGGTGAAAAATGGTTCAGGTATGATTTAGCCCCCAAAATTACGGCATCAGATGAGCACAGGGAGGATGCCAGTACCTCTTCATTATTGCATCGCAAATATGCCCCGTGCTCACGGAAAAGGTTTTGTTGTGCCAGCATTTAAAATTAAACCTGGATCTAAAGGATAAGCTTAGCTCCTCCTGTCCTCCTGTTCATTATCTGTTAACATCATCTGCAGCAAAAGGATTGCTATATTAAGGAAGTCCCCAAAGTTAAAAGATGAGTTAGACCTTGGAAGGGAGATTAAAAACCAAGAGTAGACAGTTATTTAGTCATAAAAAATCAAAAGGAGAACAAGAAAGGAGCTGGAGCTGCTATGGACTGGAGATCCATGTGGCCCAAAAATTAAATGAATACTTTGTCTCAGTTTCCAACTGTTTCATTCAGGGTTAAAGCCACTACCATTGAGCTCACTTCTATTGCTATAGGAGCATCCAGAGGTAACCATGACAGCATAACAGCTGATGTGTGTTCCTCCTCTTCTTGTAAAGTAGTTACAATGATGTCTGTTCACAGCCTCACACTGACACAACTGGGCTTTTAGTGGTATTCTCTGTTTCACACCTGTGAAGAGGTTTTACTATTTGGATACCAAAATCTTGCTGTGTCCACTTTAGGGACACATTACCAGGACAGGAATACCAGTATACTTACACTAGCAAAATGCTCTTGGTATGGAGATTTTCAGTTAGTCACTTCCCAGAGCAAAATACTGTCTGAAGTAACTGGACCAGAGTAACCAATTGCTCTGCTATTCCATTTCACAATCTGATATACGGTACTAGACAACTGAACAAGCTGGTTATTTATTTGTCTGGCCTGGAAGGCATCAGATAAAGCTGATTGCTTTCAATACCTGATAAATACTATTAAAGAGCACACCACTTTGAATCCATAATAGATAGGAACATAAGGAAGCGATCCTTCAGGCGCAGAGGAAGAGGATCCCAGTACGAAGGGAAAGGGGGAAAGGAGCCAAAAAACTTCCTTGGCTAAACAGGGAAATCCAGGGGAGCCTAAGGACAATAAAGAAGGCATATAGGTGGTGTAAGCAGGGGGCAGCTACCAAGGAGGAGTATACCTACTTGTCCCACACTTGCCGGGAGGCAGTTAGAAAAGCCAAAGCAACTACAGCGCTGAGGCTGGCAACACAAACTAAAGACAACAAAAAGTCTTTTTTTAGGTATGTAGGGAGTAAAAGGAAGGTGCAGGGCAGCATAGGACCCCTACTGAACAAGGAGGAGCAATTAGTGACAGAGAGGGGGGACAAGGCTGAGCTATTCAATGAGTTTTTTAGCCTCAGTGTGCCTGAACAGGGGTCAAGATAAGTCTCCTAATGGGTTCTTAGTTGGGCATCAGAGGGATACCAGTCCACTAAGTGTCAACGCTGACCTGGTGCAGAGTCACTTGGGTGGACTGGATGCGTTTAAGTCAGCATGCCTGGATGAGCTTCATCCGAGAGTACTGAAGGAATCGGCCGGTGTCATAGCAAAACCACTGGCATGGCTGTTTGAGTGCTCGTGGCTCTTGGGTCAGGTCCTGGAGGACTGGAAAAGGGCCAATGTGGTCCCTATTTTCAAGAAGGGGAGAAAGGAGGGTCTGAGTAATTATAGGCCAGTCAGTCTCACCTCCATCCTTGGAAAGGTCTTTGAAAAGATTATGAAGGTTCATATTTGTGGGAGTCCAGCAGGAAAAATAATTCGTAGCAGGTAGCTCATGCCTGACCAATCTGGTTTCATTTTATGACAGCGTCACAAAATGCTTAGACACCGGAGTAGAGGTGGATGTTATTTTCTTGGATTTTAGAAAGGCCTTCGATACGGTATCTCATCCCATTCTCATAAATAAATAAAGAGGCTGTGACATAGATGTTTACACGGTCTGGTGGGCGGCAAATTGGCTTAGCGGTCACACCCAGAGAGTGGTAGTAGATGGGTTGGTATCAACCTGGAAGGATGTGGGTAGAGGGGTCCTGCAGGGTCCCTGGACCTGTACTCTTCAATATCTTCATCAGTGACTTGGATGTGGGTGTGAAGTGTATTCTGTCCAAGTTTGCGGATGATAATAAATTGTGGGGTGAAGTATACACTCTGGAGGGTAGGGAATGATTGCAGGCAGACCTGGACAGGTTAGAAAAGTAGGCTGTGCACAGTGGGATGCAGTACAACATGGACAAATGCAGAGTGCTGCACCTAGGGCACAAAAATATCCAGCACACCTACTGGCAGGGAAGTGACCCTCTCAGCAGCACAGAAGCGGAAAGTGATCTTGGGGTCATAGTGGAGTCCAAGATGAACAGGAGTCATCAGTATGACTAAGCTAACTGCACTTTATCATGCATCAGCAGATGCATGACAACTAGATCCAAAGAGGTGATACTTCCCCTCTATGCAGCATTGATCAGACCACAGTTGGAGTACTGCGTCCAGTTTTGGGCGACGTACTTCAAGAAGGATGTTGATAGACTCAAGAGGGTCCAGAGGAGGGCCACTCATATGGTTAGGGGCTTACAGGACAAGCCCTATGAGGAGAGACTGAGGGACCTGGACTTCTTCAGCCTCCACAAGAGAAAGATGAGGGGTGATCTTGTGGCCACCTACAAATTCATTAGAGGGATGCAGCAAGGGATTGGAGATGCTCTGTTCATCAGGGTGCCTCTTGGGGTAACAGGGAACAATGGTCACAAACTGACAAGACAGCAAATTTAGGCTAGATATCAGGAAAAACTTCTTCATGGTAAGGGTGGCCAAAATTTGGAATGGGCTTCCAAGGGAGGTGGTGCTCTCTCCTACCTTGGGGTCTTTAAGAAAAGGTTGGATAGAGATCTGGCTGGGGGCGTCTGACCCCAGATGTCTTTCCTGCCTAGGCATGGGGTTGGACTTGATCTGCTGAAGTCCCTTCCGACCCTAGCATCTATGAATCTATGAATAAGCCAGAAAGGGAACCATTCTCTAACGTGCCAAAAGGGCGTAGGAGACTCAGAAGTGCCTAAAAGTTTTAGGAGAGAGTTCCAGTGGAGGTTAACTGGACTTAGTCTAAGTCACATATGGGCTCTCAAAATTTTTACACAGAAATCTGGCCTACTTCCCAGTTCTCCCAAGATTTTTAATGAAATCTCCATTAGCTCTGCCATTAACTATACATTTGTACGGTGCCTGAAATATCACATACCAGCAGAGATAAAACTTCTTTGTCCTTCTGAAACATAATTGATAAAAAAGTACATTTTGGGGTGTTCAAACTTGGGGTTTTCATTCAGGCTCATCAATTAGACTCAGAAATTAGATAAGAATCCAGAAACAGGAATCAGAAGTGTTTATCATTTTTGATCATATATCTAGAAAACAAAAGCATTCAATTATGCAGGAAATACTACATTTGTCTAGAGTGGTGATTCTCAACCAGGGTGCTGTGGCACCCTGGGATGTCTTGAGCTCTTATCAAGGGTGTAATGGGGTGCCATTCAATGTTAGCATTATTAGGTGTGCAAACATGACTGACAAGATAAACCCAGAGATTTCAAATAGAAATCCATAGTGTTAAAAGCTTTCTGCCCTGTTATGGGCTTTGAGTTCTTTGCAACAGAAAAACATCTCTATAATTTTTCTGTAGTCAAAAAATGAGAGAAAATTAAGAGCTGGTATTTTCCAAAAGGTGTCTCAAGACCAACAAGGGGCACCTCAAGTCTAATGACAAGTGGCTTGAGTCTAAGAAGGTTGAGAACCACTGCTCTAAAGTCTTATTTCAATCAGTGCATGAATCTTTGAGTGGTTACAGGGAATGTCTACATATGCTGCTATGGCACCGTTGTTGCTGCGCCGTCACTTAGTACTGCCTTTTGGAAATACTAAATGACAGCACAGTAACAGCCCATACTGTGCCGTGCATGCCACACACGGTTATTTTTAGGCACCGTGTCACCGTAGACACGTGCTATAATGAGGGATTGCGTCACTACGGTGACATGGCTGCGCGGTCACAATTTTTGCCTGCAGACGCTACATCACTGTAGCGCGTTGCTATGGTGACATACCATCATGTGTAGACGTGCCCACAGAAAACCTGTCTGGTACATAAAATACACATGAAGGGCTCCCAAATATAGAGCAAGACCACTGGAAACTCAAAATCCTTGCTGAAGACTTAAGACGGTGGGACACACTAAACCCTTGCCTCTGGGATAAGGCAATTGCTACCAAATGGATTGCTTTTCCACACATACATTTCCTACTAGAGATGTTGCCAGCGGGTATTCCATCTAATTTAGCATCAAGGCTCAGGGTGGAAATATCAACCTTCCTTTGGGGTTGTTGAAATGAACAACCATAATTTAGGGTGAAATGAAGTGAATTAGACACATATTGGATGAGGGTGGATTAGAAAATGCCCAGTGTTAGCTGGCCTTAAATGCTATTTCTGCGTTCACGCTGAGTCAAAGTTACAGATGCATACTTGGGAGTGAAAAGCAAAAAGGGCAACAAGTTTATCTAGAACAAGTTATAAAACAGGACAACAAGTTTATTCAGAAGAAGTTAAAGCCAGGAATCCAGTCAGACGATTTAGAACAGAATCTCTACAGATTAAGAACAGGGATGTTTCTCCCCTGGAATAATGGATTTTAACAAACACAATTATGTTAGTAAGGGGATGAACAAAAGTACAATAAAAACAGCAGATTCATACGTAAACTCTGTTATGACATCTTCCTAGCTATGGATGAGCCATGGGGGGTGGGAGTACTGTGAGATAACTAGTGTATATTTTTCCCTGAACCAGAGGAACAGTGGCCATTTTAAGATACATCTGATAACCCAAGATTATTTAAAATATAATGCTAATTTCAAAGCTAGGGCTCCAAAGCAGCAAACAATTATCATAAGAACAATCCCACTGACATCAGTATGCATATGCATAAAAGGTTAGGCACAGGTGTAACTGATTGCAGAAAGAGTTTAGATGTAGATGGTATTTTAGTCTCTATCTCACTTTTCCCCCTCCTTCCTCCTTCATCCATTTATTTGACCTGATTGCAATAATTCCTATCTGGTGAAACCAAAGTTTTACTGCATACCATCTGAAAGGTAGATGCTGCAATTTTCAAAGCAATAATGTATGGCTATGGAGGGGCAAAATGTATCAGTTTCAAAAATCAGTGCTTGACTTGGAAACAGAACATTCTGCACACTTGAAAATTGAATTGGGATTTTTTAATGTGGTTTGTTTTGGCATTGTAAAGACACGCAGGATTTTAGGATGATGGTTCTGGAAGGCTGGAGGCACAGTTGATACTCAAGTACATACTACTCTCATTTTCTATACATTACATGCCATTCCAGACTCTTAAAGTCACCTGCATCCATTGAAGCACAAGGTTGTGCTACATAGTCCAGGAGGAAAGGCGTGTTAAAGCTCTAATCCACAGAAAATAAGGGTTTGTTATAAGTGTCTGCCTGAGACCTTGACTCTTTAGCTTAAGCTATAAAAAAGCACATGCTTTGCACATCAGAAAGTCTTCAGTTCATTTGTGGGTGGTGGTTGGCATGTGCATCACTAGCAATATTATCTTTGGGAATCTGAAGGCTGCTGTATCTGCTTTTACAGACAAGTCAGGTTTTTGATGGTCATGCATCTCTTGAGCCATGTGCAGCAGCTAGAGTAAATGCACAAAGCTGGACTCATTACTTGAAACAGGGCACATCTACAGGTGCAATTAAATTGGAGCAATGTCATGCTGGAGTTTACTTTCCAGGAATCACATTTACATGTGTGCCTGGGAGTGCAGCACACTGAGCTGGAGCGGAGCATCTCCGGCTGGCAAGGGTTCTGGGGGGTCAGCCTGCCAGACTGGGGCTGCTGTGACTCGGCTCAATGTATTGCCAAGAGGCTGGCTGGGACACAAGGGTGGTCCGATGTGGAGCTAGCCAGGAGGCAGCCCTGCACTGAAGCACCCTTGTGCCTCAGCCCATCAGCATCTACACGTGTAGCACACTTCTACACATGTGCTACTGTGAAGTAAAAAACTCTGCAGCAGGGTATCTACTGTATTTACAACTACTACCCTGCTGCAGAGTTAATTAGTTTACTCCTGCCTAATAGCATGGCACATGAAGATGCAAGATGTTTACTGCAGAGCTAATTAGTCAACTCCAGTAAATGTCCCATGCAGACATGCACACTGTGAAGCAAGTAGCATAGAAGACTTTCCACTTCCACAGTATAGTGACTCCTACTCTTCATGATTCCCTCTTGTGGAATAATTAAATGCAAATACAGTTATTCTGGATGACATAGTAGAGCCAGAGATGCTAGCAGGAGAGCTCATTCCCACAAAGGGATTGTGTCTTTGACAATTGAAACTCCCCTTCCAGTCAAATGCCATCTTTTCCAACAGAACCTATAGTTACCATGCCCTACAGCTGTGCCCTCAAGCATACTATGCTGTTCTGTGTGTGCTACCCCTACCAACCAGCAGGCATGTGGCCCCAGATGTAGGCTACTTGGTACTGTCACTCAGCAGTGCTAATTACCCTGCCCTTGGCAGCAAACTGCTTCTGGATTAGAAGTTAGCATGCATGGAGCAGAGCTTTCTATCTGAGGGTGCTGCTGCCAGGCACAATAAGTCTGCAGCCTAAACGTGGCTATGGATTTAGAAAGATGGGTTAAGCCAGCCAGGCACTCAACCATTTTGCTGACACTCAACTCTCACTAGCTTGCTTCCAAACAACTGTCTCCTTTGGGGAGAGCTACGCTAGAATTTTCTTTTTGCATTATCTTGATAGACTCTTTCATCCCTAGTAAAGTTAAGCAATGTGAATCAATAACAGCAGTAGCAATAATAAAAAATATCTTGCATCTATATTACACCCGTCAGCTTCAAAGATCCCAAAGTACTTTATAAATTCAAAAGAATCTGCCTTGCAACAATATAAAGCAATCACTTTCTCTGCCAGAGAAATGTAGGCACCTCTTTGATAAAACACAATGGCAGCTTCTCTTGGCGAGTGGGTAGAAATACTACTAATAAAGATAAAACTTTGCACATATGCTGCCTTGCTACTAAGATTCTCAAAGCACTTTGGAAATACTTCTTAATTACACCTAAGGCGTCTGAGTCTGAAAGAAGACTTGATACTTTTCTTGCAGTCATACCCATATTCCAGGTGGTTAAACCAAGGCAAAGAACAGCTAAATGACATACTCAGTTCAGACAGTGAGGAACCTGGTAATGAAGTCTGGAGTTTTATCCGAGAATCCTCACACCCACTATCCCACTGTAACCATTGATCTATACTACCAACTTATAAGAAAATAGTGCATTGGTTTCATACCAGTCCATTCTAACATGGCCTACTAAATATTAGGGCTGTGCAAAGCTTCAGTCCCTGATTCGATCTGGCAGAGATTCAGCCCGATTCAGTGGCCGAATCTCCGAATCTGAATCGAATCAGAGGATCCTTTCATCTCTCTGAATCGAATCAGAACCCTCCAAATTAATTTGGAGAGATTTGGAAAGATTCGCAGATTCGGACATAGACACAGCTTTAAATGCTTTTTTTTTTACATATCTCTAAGTAGCAGGCAGATTTATTTAACAGGTAGCTCCATGGTGCAATGGATAGTGCATTATACTTCTAGAAGGTGAAGGGATTCAAAGGGTCTGAGTTTGAGTCCTGGCAGAATCAGTATTGAATCTTCAGATTTGGCTGGATTGAATCAGGGGCAGTAATCCAAATCAACAAATTGAATCACTGTCCCTGAATCGAATAGGGCCTGCTTTGCACACCCCTGCTAAATATACTTTACGTTACATGGCTACAACATAAAAGGGAGCAATGAAAGAGTTCTATGATTAAAGACAGGAGACAGTTCTGGACTTCTTCCAATTTTCCTGTTGCTTTCTGCCAATACATATTTTCCTCTAATGTTTAATAAGGAATTGACCAACCAGCAATTATACCACATTTACATTTTACCATCCAAATGACAGAGAAGAACATACCAACATTTTAAAAATAAAGGCTATTTTACAAAATAGAGTTAACTCTCTTTCTTGATACATGTTACAATGGAATGTTGTTACCAGGTGTTGGGTAAATGAATTTAGTGAAATATTTAGCAATCTGTTAATAAATATATCTGGTCACATCTTCAATAGAAATTTTCCCCACAGAGCCTATAGGGTAGGAAAAAGTTGAGAATAAGAACAAATTACAATGAAAATAAATGTAACTGTTTTCCTATCATTAAATGGCCAAGTCACCTGTGTCCCTGGAGAATGCAGCAATTCAAAAAGGTGCAGTCATCAGGAAAAAAATGGGTCTGATCTTCAAATAGATATAAACTAAGGAACATTTTATAGGAAGAATGGTACATGAAATAAAATTGTCCAGGGCTCACTGTTCCTGGAACCTAGCAATGAATTTTTGCTGTCTCAATTATTTATTTAAAGGGGAGTCATTGGCAACACAGTATCTCACGCATATACTGCACATACTTCTTAATGGAATAAATATATTACAAACTCAAGACAAAGGGGGAAAAAATCTGAACCGCATCAGTTTGAGGAGGGCATGATTCTGACTTTGCTCACATGGGAAGAAATTCAACAGAAGTCAGCAGAATTACACTGGTGTAGGAGACAGTGCAATTGGTTCCTTAATGTTTTGTGCCCAGTAGTATATACCACGGTGGGCAAGGGCCCTAAGGCCCGCCACACCAAGGCCCCTACCAGACCAGAACTAAGCAACAGGTACGCACCTCTTGCTGCCCCAGCAGAGCCTGCTGAGTTGCCGGCCCCCACAGGCAACATGGTCCCAACTGCAGCTACCGCCCCTGCTCTCCCCAAGACACAACGTAAGGTGTTTGTTGTGGGAGACTCCCTCCTGAGGGGGACTGAGGGGCCAATCTGCCACCCC
>NW_005841968.1:2736109-2779532 GCF_000455745.1 Alligator sinensis | reverse complement strand
CACCCAGCACTCTTCCCTGCCTATGCAGGGGGTCAGACTCGATGATCTCAAGCAAATCCCGGGACGTCTCAAGCAAATCCCGGGACGTCTCTCAAGCAAATCCCGGGACGTCATTCTCCCCCTGTACTCGGCCTTAGTGAGGCCGCAGCTGGAGTACTGTGTCCAGTTTTGGGCTCCACAATTCAAAAAGGATGTGGAGAAGCTTGAGAGAGTCCAGAGAAGAGCCACGTGCATGATCAGAGGTCAGGGAAGCAGACCCTACGATGACAGGCTGAGAGCCCTGGGGCTCTTTAGCCTGGAAAAGCGCAGGCTCAGGGGTGATCTGATGGCCACCTACAAGTTTATCAGGGGTGACCACCAGCATCTGGGGGAACGTTTGTTCACCAGAGCGCCCCAAGGGATGACGAGGTCGAATGGTCACAAACTACTTCAAGATCGTTTCAGGCTGGACATAAGGAAGAATTTCTTTACTGTCCGAGCCCCCAAGGTCTGGAACAGCCTGCCACCGGAGGTGGTTCAAGTGCCTTCATTGAACACCTTCAAGATGAAACTGGATGCTTATCTTGCTGGGATCCTATGACCCCAGCTGACTTCCTGCCCTTTGGGCAGGGGGCTGGACTCGATGATCTTCCGAGGTCCCTTCCAGCCCTGATGTCTATGAAATCTATGAAATATATGCAATGGCATTTCACAATGCAATGATAAGAGGTACATACCACAGTACCCACAAGTTCACTTATATATAGCAGGGAAACAAAGAGCACTTTTTTTCCCTACTAAGCCCCCACTCTGTGGCTGGCATGCTATCAGGATTTCTACACCACTTCTTATACTGTAAAAACAGAAGATGTTGAAACACCAGGATCAAAATGGGTGGACTTGTAGACTGCCATTGCATTAATTCCTGCTAGGCAATTACTGGGGAGGTCATTGGCTTTGTACTGCTCTTTGAAGGTTATGCCCTATGAATGACATCTATGTCAAGGCAGTTCCAAATAAACAGCAAATCTATAGGATCTGCCAAGGATCTCAGGATTTATCTACTGTCCATTTATCTACTTGCCCCGCCACACAAATGCACCCTGTCCCCCTGCATCCACACTCATGCTGAAAACCTAGAAATATGTAGTGAGGCCACACAAGCCCAACCAATGCATTTCTGGGCTTCAAGCATGGTGTTGGTAAGGGCAGGGAGAAGTGACTAGGATGTACTGGCCAAGACCCACGGCTGCTGTGATTCAGACAGCTTGAAAAAACAAAATCTGGGGATTTGATTTAAATTTGTGCATAGTTTTGGGACAACTGAAAACACTCCATTCAGCAAATACATTATTCAAAGAAACCCACCTAAAAGGTGCATTTGGAGGCCTGAGGTGCTCCTATGAGGGCCACATAATTATGGAAGACAGGGAAAATTAGGCTCCCCATGCAAGCAGTAAGCTACCTGTGCCTTGGGAACTCTGCTGCTTTAAATGTGCTCCTTGCCACACACAGAGAGCACTTTGTGCCAGGAAGTGCTCCATGTGCCGGACAGCCAGCTCTGCACAGTGCCAGAATTCAGCTGGCAGACTGAGAACAGTAGGAGCAGCACAATGGCAAGAATTAATAACGTTCTTCTGAAAAGATTGATCTTTCCCATAGGGCACAGCCAGAGCAATGAACTAGCAATATCCTGAACCTCCGACAGCACACTCAAGTACTATGGCCTGGATAATGGGCACAGAAGTGTTAAGGGTGTTGATGGACAGCACAGAAAGTCTTGAGCGCTTGGAATGGCCAGCGATCTGAGCGACACAGGCGGGCAGCAAGACTGAAGGGTAACAGAGCATCTGAAAGTGAATGAGTGCTGGGGGGACTGGCAAGGGCAAGGCATCAGATTCCTGCAAGGAAACAGCAGTGATTTTGAGACTCAAGGGCAGCAGCATCTGGTTTGGATCACATCAGATCTATTAGTTCAGGAAGAGGCTGAAATTGGATCAGGTCTTACAATTCCATCTCCCTCCTCCAAGCATGAAATGGAAATTCTGCATTTGCATTGCCGTGAAATTTACATTGAACTTGTCTGCTCAGGATCACAGATGCCGATAATTAAGCTTCAAAAGTCACACCCTTTGGAGATAAAGGAGGGGCAGGAGGCAGTGAGCAAGTCAGCTGGTGCTGCTGTTTCCTTCTGGTTTGCAGATTCAAAGTGTTTAGTCCCATTTCCCCTCATATGTATTGCAAAGAATGGGTTTTGGGAACACCTCTCTCCTGGGATCTGTCCTGATGAAAATAACAGACAGCAGGTTCAATCCCTGGTTGGACTAGATGATCTCTTGAAGCCCCTTCCAGCCTTACTTCTCTATGAACTCTATGAAGCTTAAGTTCTGGTAAAAGAGTGTCATGTCCATGGGAAGCACTTAACATTACAATTCCAGCCCTGTTTTCCTGACTGCAGAGGACTTTTGAGAATATAAATCTATAATAAACAAGTTTATTGCTAGGGTAAGATTTTTTTTAACTGCTTTGGCCTTTCCACAGTAATGGAAATAAGCATCTCAGGCTGAAGGTATGAACCCAGTCATGTAGACTGCACTGATATACATCTCTGGTGTGCAAGGGACTCTCTAAACACAAGGCTGAGGGCCCAATCCTTGTGCAGATTCAGGGGCACATGCCCGTTCCCATGCCCTCCTGTGCCAGCGGTGCGTGGCAGCATGCTGTGGTGGAAGGCCCCCTCACCCCAGCTGGGCAGCCTGTCCGAGCTCCAGCTCCAATCCCTCTCTCACTGTGGGCGCGTTGATCTGCCTCGCAATGCCTCTCCCCTCTGCCCACCACAACAGACTTACCAGCTGGAGGCAACTGTATCCAGTGCGGTGAGGACTGCTGCCTGGTTAGTCTATGGCCAAATCTCTGAATCGGCACCAAATCTTTGGATCTGAATGGGCCAAATTGAATTGGGACAGTGCTTCAAATTACTGAATCAAATCACTGTCCCTCTGAATCATCCGAATCCAAAGTGAATACTTGCTGCTTCGCATAGGCCTATTGGCCACTTTTAAAGTGCTCTGCAGCCATGCATGTGTGTCATGGCATAGCTGTAGTAGAGGGGGCCAATAGTGTGACAAATGTAACTTCTGTCTGTGCACTCAGTGTCCTCAGCTATTTATGCCTGTGTCCATGGGTGTCCCCACCTTTTGACTGTGCCAAAGTGTTGCATTTGTGTATGAAAATGGGGATACTGTTTGATCAAGATACCATTGTTCTAAAAACACAGATCATCCATGCCCAAGGAACTAATAGCCTCATTAAGTAAAGAGAACTAAAAGAAAAATGTAAACTTACAGAGCCTGCATAAAAGAAAATCAGATAACCAGAAGCTGGTCATTTTTTATCAGGTATTTTATGGAGCAAGAAAGATAAATACTGTATACTAAAAGATGCTCTAAGAGAACTATGAATCATAGAAAAGAAAGATGATGGGCCCTTGAGAGGTCATTCAGTCCAACCTTTTATGCCCCAGAGCATGTTTTTTCCAGCTTATAGAAAGAGAAGATGCCTCACTACCCACTTGAAAAGTGATAGTTATAGTCCTAGTAAAGATTGCACTAATTTAGATGTTACTTGCTTATATATATCCCAGTACTATAGGGGGAGATGCTAAATTAGGCTTAAATTCCTTTGTTACTAAGATGGATGCTTCTAGGAGAGCTGGGTTATTAAATCAAGCAAAAAAGTAACCTTTAATTTGCAGGTATCTGTCAAGAGACTATTGGGAACACTCAATTATCCCTGTAGATCTCTAAATGAAATTGTATTTCCCTTTCGTATTGCATTATTCAGAAAACTGATAACTTTTGTACATTGAATTTGGGGGGCTAACTGCTTTATTCAAGTTAACATGTAGGCTGTGCCAAAGCCCACAGAAAAGGGCTGTTACTTATTTATTTAGTGAATGCAAATCTGCAAAGGCAAGCAATAGCCTCCTTGTTAGCTAAGTTCAAAGTTATTAATCCACTTCTTAGTTTGTAGAGGGGACATTCCTCAGTGCGGCATTGTTTGCATCTCTCTACAAGTGCACAATGGGATAAGCACTGAGGCCCCGGCAGTGAAGTTTGGCTACATAGGGGCCTTGGCCTGTCCTGAACCTGTTTAGCAGGGACCATTCTCACCGTGGTAGTTCAAATCCAGCAGGTTGATGAGTGGGGTTTGTCACAAGGCACTTGTTGGTGACTTCCCGTGATTTCCCAGTGCGCTCCCCGGCAGGCCCAGAAGTGGACTGAAGTATTTCTGGTCCACTTCTAGGTTTGCTGCTGAGCACATGGGGGGGGGCCTGCACTCCTGTGGGATGCTCCATCTGCCCCACCATCTCAGCATTCAGGAGCCGCACCTGGTACCTCAAGGTATGTAGAAAGAACATTTAAAGCTGTGTCTATGGCTGAATCACTGATTCTCTGAATTAGCATCGAATCTTCAGATTCAGATTCAGCTGAATCAAATCAGGGACAGTGATCTGAATCAATGAATTGAATCACTGTCCCCAATTCAAGTTGAATACAAATCCGAATTGAATACGGCCTGTTTCGCACACCCCTATTAAACAGGTCATCATAGAGCGGTAAGTAATATGCAGCATGAATAGTTTTGACCAACGTTTGGGTCATCATCAGTTGACAGATGCATGGAGGAGTGATATTTGAGATTACAGGAAGCCAGGGGAGGGGAGTTGAGCAGAGGGTTCTAGTTATGATATGCATGGTTGCGTTCAGTTGAGTGTCAACAAGATGTATGTATGATGGCTTTTGCAAGACAGGTACACAATACTCCACTGTTGAGTATGATTGAGCAGAGGTCCAGAGTGTTGTGGCTGCAGCTCCCCATCTCGATCCAGCAAGCTTGGCTAGCAAATTGTTTTGGGATTTGAACTTTGCTGCTCTTTAGATGTTCCCAGAAAATCAGGGTTCTGTCTAAAGACACTCCCAAGTACGTTGGGCAAGGATCATGCTTTAGTCTCTGACCACCCATATAGATGTTGAGTTCTTTTTTGGCACTGCCATTGTGGAGGTGGAATACACTGGATACAGTTTTGGCAGGACTTGGTGTAAGCTGCCATTTGGTGCAGTAGTCTGCCAGCTTTGTCACATCTTTGTTCAGGGTCTGGTCCAGAGTGAAGAAAGATGGAGCTTGAGTGGCACAGCAGATGTCATCAGCATAGATGAACTTGCGAGACGTGGTTGTTGGTAGATCATTTATGTATAAATTGAACAGGGTTGGAGCCAGCACTGTGGAAGTCCATTGGCCTGTCTCCTCCATGCGCTTATCCCCTCCCGAGGTGGACTCTGAATCGTCTGTTACGGAGGAGTGTTTTGACCACTATAACAACCCAGCTTGGAAGTACTCTTAGCAGCTTTAGAAGCAGCCCAGTGTGCCATAATGTATTGTAGGCAACTGTAAGGTCCAGTAGCACTACACCTGTCTTCAGGTTCTTCTGAAAACCATTTTTGATGTAGGTGGTAAGTGCCAGTACTTGATCACATGTCCTGCTGCCTTTGTGGAATCCAGCTTGACTGACGCTAAGGACAGTCTCTACTTCTGGGGGTAAAATAAGGCGCTCAAGGACCTTGTAGCACACAGACACAATGCAATTGTCTGTAGCTGGCTGCCAGCATGAGGTCTTTGCCAAGTTTTGGAATGGCAATAACTTTTGCCATACGGCACTTCTTCGTGAGTGACCTTGAGCTGATGATTCTTGCATAGAATTAGGTCAGCCATGACGAGCAGGGCACCCAAGTTGTTTAAAAAAATTGTGGTAAAATGTTGTTGTAACCAGCAGCTGTGTCATGTTTCAGGCCATTTAAGACTTTTTCCAGTTCAGTGACCTCAAAGAGGTCAACGCTCTTATATTCCTCGTGTTGCTTCCAATATTGCCTCAGTTCATGATAAGTATTTGTATTCTTTTCCAGTGGTGCCTGAGCTACATGTAGTAGGTAGCTGGCAACTTGGTTTGGGATGACTGATGGACAGTTTGGTACAGGTGGTTTTTGGGCTGCTCCAAGGCATGGGCTGTATCCACTGTAAATCCTTATCTACTGTAAAGACTGTAGACCATATCCACTATAAGGGGGTGCATATCTACTGAATTCTGATCAGTAGGGCTGATTTTTTTTACCTACATATTCAGTGAGTTGTGTAGCTAGTTGTGTGTAAGCCTCTGCCATTAGATTAATCATAGGTCTTCCTAGAAGTGTTGGAGTGTGAAGTCTCTTAGAAACCATAAAAGTGGTACTTGGTCCTCTATTTATGTTCTTTACATACTACCTCTTCCTTTCCCAATACAACTGTATAGAGACAGCCTCTCTCTCACAAACACTTACCTACCTTTTCGCATAGAAAATATGTTGTCTTTTCCCCAATAGTCAAACTACAGTTTATTCAGGACCATGGAAGGACCATCTCACTGCATCCCATCCATATTTCTAAGTTAGATGAAATTTAATGCATGACATCTGAAGCATTGTGATCCACAGCTCTCAGTAGGAAGATATTTGGACATTATAACAAGTCCAAGGAAAAGCAGCAGGTGGCCGTGAGTTACAGCACCGATGGTGACCAGACCTGCGTTTCAGAGAACGCTGGATTCCCCTAACTGAGAGGGAGTTCAGAGCACCAGAATAAAGGGACACAGTACTGGGGAAGGAATTTCTGAGTCAGATCCCCTACTATTGTAGATCAAAACATTATGTAACCCCATGAACAAAGAAATTGGATTCCATTTTGAACCCTGGTTGGCTTTTGCTCCCACGATTCCTATTGTAAGTCTACTCTAGAACCTTGGTCCTCTGATGGGTTAGAAATGCTTTCATTTCCAACCTAAATTTATTTACAGCCAGTTAAACAAAGAACATAAATAGCTCTCCCTCATCTCAGTGTTTTATAGGCAGCAATACTATCTCCTCTACAAAGGGAAAAGTCTTTTGGTCTCTTGTCATAGGACACTCTCCATTCCCCTGTTCACCCAAGGAGCCCTTCTCAGCCCCTTTGCTCTTTGAATTAATCTTTCATAAAGTTTTTTGCATTCAAGATAGAGTCTTACTAGTGCCTTGTACAGTGGAATTAGAACTTATTCATCCTTCCTGGAAATACCTCCCCAATACATCTTATGATCTCATGTGCTTTTCTTCAGGCCTATGTCACATCAATGGCTCAGAGCCATCCCGTGATTGACTGACTTTCCAGGCCTCTCTCCTCCTCTGTTGCTTCCAGCTGACAGTGCTGCAATTTACAGCAGATGTTTTTGTGTAAGCCCCTAAATCCTAGCAGCAGAGCAGACTGGTTCTCCTCCAGGTAGATTAACAGATGAAGGGAGCACATTGCATACTCTAAAATTCTACTAAAGCCAAATATTTGAGGGCAAAATTTGGCTTCTGGGTATATTAGCCTCTGTAAACGCCCTTGCTTCTGCCAGCCAACTCAACCTCTGCTGTGCTTTTCAGTACTATTTTTTACCCTTTAGCTTGAGAGTTTTGCAACCGAGCTTAGAGCCCAGCATGATACAGAACTGAAACAAGCATTTGTCATTTTAAACTCAAGCAACTGTAGCTTTTGATAGAGTGGCCTTTATCAAGTTACTGCTGACTGAGGACTGCCTGACCAGCCATTCCAGGAAAGGTCATCTCGCAATCATGTAGCCACCTCTGCCCCAAAATGGGTCCAGAACTGGCAGATATTCAAACTTTCAGAATAGGTTTCCTTAAGTTGTCTTTCTTCATTATGATACTTGGTAGGATTATTTGTGGAAAGATGAATTGAGGTGGATCACGGCAAACTTTAGATCCTGATATCCACAGCCCTTGCAGAAAAAGGAGTTTGAGCCATGGAGTTGAACTTTGGGACTTAAAGCTCACATCAAGTATGTGTAGGATGAAATGCAGTGTGTTGTGAACAGTGCATAATAGACTGAGGATGTCCAGATTCTGATGAACTTGTTGAGCATTTTGCATGAAGATGCATGTCTGAGGCCATGTCTAAATTAGGATTCTTTGCCAATACTGCACAATATCAAAGTACCCCTAGCACAAATGCAGTTAAACCACCAAACATGCACCTTGTGCCCAAAGCACAGTCAACTACTATCGGGAAAAATCAACTCTTCCAGCGAAAGGGCAGTTTTGTCTGAACGTTTGTGTCACTAGTTGGTCTTTTTGCCATAACAGCTATGTTGTTTGGGGTTCATGCCTCTTTGCACCTTTGACAGAGCTACGGCAGGTAACTCATTATGTGAGACTGAAGTATCCGTAACAATTCCTGCCAATTTCAAAATGGCTTCATACCAGCCTAACTCAATTAACTTAAGTAGAACTGTCTCATGATGGCCATGACTCATATGACCATTATTTTTGTGTCTAGATACCATTATGCTTAATGAAGAGGAAAAAAAGGTAACTGAAATAGCAGGTGGGAGATAAGCATCTTTTTATATATCTTACCTCTATTTTTAATCTGCTTTAAAAAAGTTGTTGCAGCTAAAACATGTGTCATTGCCCCTGCTCTTCCCCCCTTCCTTGCTTTGCAGCACTGAAGGGACTCAGTAGAGAAATGGAAATTACAGGGAGAACAGGAGAGCAGTTTTCAAATGTCTGAAAGGCTGCCATAAAGAAGATGGAGAAACATTGTTCTCCTTTGTCATGGGGTGCAGGAGATGAGACAGTGGGCTTCCACTGCAGCACAAAGGAGATTTGGAAAAATTTCTCAGGAAAAAAACTTCCTAACCCTGAGATCTATAGGACAATGATGCAAGATCATAGAAAATTAGGATTGGAAGGGACCTCAGGAGGTCATCTAGTCCAACCCCCTGCTCAAAGCAGGACCAGCCCCAACTAGATCATCCCAGCCAAGGCTTCGTCTAGCTGGGTCTTAAAACCCTCCAAGGATGGAGACTCCACAGCCTCTCTGGGTAACCGGTTCCAGTGCTTTACTACCATCCTAGTAAGAAAGTTTCTCCTAACATCTAACCTAAACTTCCCTTGCTGCAATTTGAACCCATTGCTCCTTGTTCTGTCATCTACCACCACTGAGAACAGTCCAGCTCCCTCCTCTTTGGATCCCTCCTGCAGGTAGTTGAAGGCTGCTGTTTAATCCCCTCTCAGTCTCTTCTTCTCCATTAAATAAGCTCAGTTCCCTCAGCCTCTCCTTACAAGTCATCTGCCCCAGCCCTGTAACCATTTTAATTAGGGGTGTGCAAAGCGGGCCCCATTCATGTCAGATTCAGCCCAAATCAGGGACAGTGATTAGATTAATTGATTCAGATCATTGTCCCCGATTCAATTTGGCCGAATCCAAATCTGAAGATTCGCTGCTGATTCACCATACACACAGCTTTAGAAGTTTTTTCTCCATACCTTGATGTAGCAGGCACAGCTCATGATTGCTGTGATGCTGGGGGGCATGGAGCATCCCACAGGAGCATGGGGGGGGGCTCCATGTGCTCGGTGGTGAACCCAGAAGTGGACCAGAAGTACTTCCAGTCCACTCCTGGGTCTGCCGGGAAGTGCACAGGGGAGCAATCGGCCATGGAGGGACCCCGGGTGCCCCCCAGACCCAGGAGGCACCAGTCGCTGATCTGGGGGGATGCGAGGGGACCCGCTGCGTGCTCCCCAGAGGACCTGGAAGTGGACCGGAAGTGCTTCTGGTCTACTTCCCGGTCTCCTGCTGAGCACTCTGGGAAGCTCCCCATGCTCCTGTGGGACGCTTCATGCGCCCCAGCACTGCAGCATTGATGAGCCATCTGCTATCTAGAGGTATGTAGAAAAAACATTTAAAGCTGTGTTTATGTCTGTATCTCCGAATCTTTCCGAATCAATTCTGAGAGATTAAAGGGTCCTCTGATTCGATTCGGATTTGGAGATTGGGCCACCGAATCAGGCCAAATCTCTGCCGAATCGAATCAGAGACTGAAGCTTCTCACAGCCCTAATTTTCATTGCTCTCTGCTTGACTCTCTCCAATTTGTCCACATCCTTTCTATAATGGAGGGGCCCAAAACTGGACACAAGACTCCAGATGTGGCCTCACCAGTGACAACAGAAAGGGAGAAAATCACTTCTCTTGATCTGCTGGCAGCACTGCTAATGCAGCCCAGTATGCTATTAGCCTTCTTGACAACAAGAGCACACTGTTGGCTCATATTCAGCCTAGTATCCACTGTAACCCTTCCCCCCCCCCAAGTACTTTGTGGCAGAGCTGCTGCTTAGCTAATCAGCCCCCAGCCTGTACCACTGAGATCCCCGTTGACTTTCTCTTCTCTGTTTATTATGTTGCAAGCACTTCTCCTGCCCTCCCACTCACTTGTCTCTTATCTGTGATAAGCAGGACTAGCCTCTTGAGTCTCTCCTCATAGAGGAGCCCCTCCCTTGTCACTCAGCATCCCAGTGGCCTTTCTCGGGATCTTCTCTAGGTCTTCTCCAGCCTCTTTAGTCCCAAGTCAATCCACACACAGCATTACTGCACTATAATGCCTGCACGTGTAGCTGCCAGTGTAAAAGGCACTTACTGTGCAGTAAATGCACATATAGACATACCCGCTATGTCCCAGAAAGTTTGTGTGTGATTGCTGAATGACTCTAAGAAAGGAACATTATTTTAAGGCCTTCAAGACATTTGGATATTACTATTTATATCACCAGGAAAAGTGGCTACTGTAAAATAGTAACTAATAAGCCAAACAATGTGGGACCTTGCCAAAAAAATAAAAAGAGTTTCCAGAGCTATCTGGCCTATGTATCTATGAGACTCCCAGCAGTATACCTCAAACCATTACATGGCTCCAAACTGTTACTAGAGTGACAAGAATTATTAGAAATTGGCTTTAAGACATGAGAACAGAGAAGCACATTTGAACAGTGTTACAAAACTATTACGCACCTTGGTAAAGGTTGGAATTAGAGGACATTTTCATGACCAAACTTATCTTGATGCCATTCTGACCCATGTTAAATAGCCAGGATTTAAACATGATTTTATGTCCAAAGCCTCAGGTCCATTAGGGAAATTGCCCATTGCCAAAGAAAATCAGTGCAGATGTATGAATTCTTAAGCAGGTTAACTGTGAGCAGAAGCAGCTCTAGTTTCTTTGAGCCTACAACAGCAACTGAACCACATTCAACACTTGTTCAACTTCGCCCATGACAATATGCAGTAAGAGACATTCAGCAATAAGCAGTTTTCTTTGTGTGGATAAATCTATGCTAGCTGGAAGGAGGATGCGGGCCTGGGGGCAAAGTCTTTGCAGACAGAGGCCTGGGGCAGGGCTGGCCCAGAGCTGGGGCAGACCAGATGAGCTCTGGCCGAGGCTAGAGTGCTGCCCTGTGGGAGGGGAAGAGGGAAGAAGAAATGAGTGGGGTGCTGCAAAGCCCCATGGGATGCTGGCAGAATGCAACCCAACATGAGTCATGATGGGATCTGGTACAGATGCTCGATACAGCGCTCTAAACCTGCAGTGCTGTACTGTGATACCACATCCATCCCGGGTTATCTTAGAGAGGGATCTGCCATTTTTACAGTGCTCTATGTGCCCTAACCATCTGTTTGGTTACAGCTGTAGAGTGCTTTCTACATGCTTATTGAACAATAAGTGAAACATCTGTACCTGGCCCATGATTTCATCATTCAGAGCACTCAGCAGCTCATCTCCCTCTGCTCATCTTATTTTGTGATTGTCAGCACCACGAGAACATAGTGCTTTGTACGTGGGCAGTTTCTAAAAAGAAACATTACACATTCAAGCCCACTTGCTAGGTCTGATCAGGGACTGGATGTGGACGAGATCTGACTCCACCTGCTCTTCCATTCCCTTTGAACCTGACAGTGCTTAGTTGCCCGTTTGTACCAGCTCATAACTTGGATTAATGTGATTAGGCGTTACACCTACATAACGAGCGTGCTTATACCCGTTAGGTAGAATTGCGTAATGGTTAGCACAGGAAATATGTTGCAAAGACTCCTGGATTCACACACATACCTCACAAGGGCATTAGAAGAATTAATTAGTCATTCCTTATAAAGCTATTTGAAGATGAAAAGCTCCTTCTATCACCTCTCTCTTCAAGTCTGTCCTCTGGCTTCTTGTATTCTGTATTGAGTCTGATCTTCTGATCTCTGCCTCCAGGGCCCAGCAGAACTTCCCCATCCCCTCCTTATCACTATCCCTCACCTTCATCCCAGCCTGCTTCCTAATTCCTTTGGGTGTCATCTCACATGCATCTCTGAGCCTTTCAAGTTGTCCAAACATGCCTAGCACCTCCTCCCTACCTTAGGGTGCCAAAGAGCAACCCTTTTTTCTTTCTAAATCCCTCCTCCATACCCATTTCTTCTAGGGATCTCATAAAAGCAAATCCACAGCAACATCAACAATAAAACACTGTCACTCACCATTGCGCATTTCATTTTAAATAATCATATTAAGTTCCAAATTCTTCCGCTAGACCTCCCACTGCACACTGTCTAATCAGATTGCACACTGCTTGAGGCCAGCATGGGACATTTACACTCAACCCTACAGAAGCATTTTTCTCCTAAGCTATGATTCCTCCTTACTGTGTGATCCTTTCTATATACTGAAAAAAGTTATTATTTCTTATTTTTAGCTTATATATAACTAACGACTTGGAAGCTCAGTCACAGAGTAGCACTCCCATGTGTCAGATATGAGAAAACCACGGTGAGAAATGTTTCTTGTTGCCTCAACAAAAAGCAGTTTTTTGTTTGGAAAATATCAATTGGTTGGAACCAATTTTGGGGGGAAGAACATGACATTCTCTCTGAAATATTCTGATCAGGTCCGGCATGGAAAGCAAGGGGTAAAAAGGAACATCTCACCTGCAACAAGGGACCCTGTCCTCTTACAAGGAAAATCAGTGCAAGAGTAAGGAAGTAAGGACTGTGCCATTAAGGTGAGCTGCTGGAAGACATGGGCCCTGGGGCTATAAGCCCAACTCTAGGGGCAGGGTGGGCAGCCCGATGTGAGCAGAGCTGGAAGAAGCAGAGCTGGGAACTGATTGCTCTAGGAGTAGGGGTTGCCATAGCAGTTTTGGGGCAGAAGCCTGGGGAGGGCTAGGAAAAGGCCGCTGGCTGGAACTGACTGCAGGGGTAGCCAGGCCTAGTGGAACTGACTGTAGAAGTGGGAGGTGGCAGCGGTATTTCTAGGAGTAGGACATGAGAGAGGGGCAATAATCAGAATAACAAGGCTGCATGCTTACCTTGGCCTGATTCAAACTGTTTTGTTCTGGCTTACTCAGGGAAGTCAACTGAGGGAGCCCAGCCTGCTGATTGGGACCAGAGAGCCTGTGGGACCACAGGGAACAGGGCAAGGGGGCCCAAGGGTATGAATAGGTAGAGAGAGACATACCAAAAGTTGCTCCTCTCATACAGAACCCAATTTAAATACAATTCAGTCATGGCAAGCAGGAGGTGAATAGGTGCTTTAGGATGTAGGGTGGATCAGCAGGCTAGGATTGACCACCAGGGACAGCAGGCTTCCACAAGGCAGCCTGGAAGTGTTACGCCACGCTAGAATGGCATGCGAGTGTCCTGCCCACTCGGCTATTTGCTTGTCTGGGACCACTTTTTCAAAGTCCTCCCCACCCCCTCCAGGAATAAGCCTCTTCTGCAAAGTCTGAGTTTCATCCCAACATGAGTTTGGAGTATTTTTGCAATTCCAAAAACATTCATGGAATGAGAAAAGCATCTTCTACTTGGCAGGACCAATGACAGTTCCTCTGCCCCAAATCCAAATAGATACTCTGTGCCTCAGTTTAGTCCTGAAATATCTCCCCAGTGAAAAGAATGAAGAACTTTCTATTGACTCCTATGTGTTTTGGATGAGGGCCTCAGTGGGTGACTTGCCACATAGAAACTGTCCTGCTTGAGGCATAGTTAATTAAAGCAGAGATAAAATGATTGGACAAATGCCACGTTGTTAAGCATTGTTATTATTACTCCTTTAAATCACTGAAATGGGTTTAATGACATAAAGTGGCTAGATTATGGAACATCCAGGAAATACAAATCTTGTTTATTTCCCCTGGAAAAGATTGATAGATTTAAGGCAGAAAAAAAGTAGTAATTTAGCACTGATGCAGTAATTTAGTACTTAAATGTTGTCTTAGTTGAAAATGTGTTTATATTTCACATGATTAAAGTGGACCAGGCACTAGGAACAATAAAAAGCAGTTTCCAAATGTGAACATTTAATTTTGTATCTTTCTGTCTTGTTGTTGCATACAGGGATCCTACTTACAGCAGGCAGTTTCTTGCCAAATGTAATGTCTTTTGCTAAACTTCTGGAATGAGAGGAAAAAAATTGCCTATAGGAAGGACTGGCAAGTATAAAAACATGACACTGAGCCACAGGGATTAAATGTATTATAAAAATATGTCTTCACATATTATCTGATTTGTTTATTTTTTAGTTTAAACAGATACCCAGAAAAGACAAGACAAAAATGTCACATTTTCACTCAAGCTCTCAAAGGGACAACAGCCTTTTTCTCATATTCCATGAATATTGAACAAACTGGGGTGCACTTTTTAAGAGGAAACTATATTGTCACATTGCATTACAGCTTATTAATATTTCCTGAAAGTCGTGGTTTCGTTTGAAACAATGGGGCAAATCTACTCATTGTATTTCTGGCACCTACCACTCTTGTATCTACCTGTCTTTGAGCTCCATCAAACATGAACATAGCATCATGGGAAAGTAGGGCTGAAGGGACCTCACAGGCTCATCTAGTCCTGCCCTCTGCTCAAAGCAGGACCATCCCTGAGTAGACTATCCCAGCCAAGTGTCTGTCTGACCTGCTTCTGAAATTTTCCAAGGATGGAAATGCTACAGCTCTTCTAGGTATCTGTTCCAATGCTTGACCAGCCGTATAGGGAGAAAGCTCCTCCTGATCTCCAACCTAAATTTCCCCTGCTCCAGCCCAGTCCCCTCTGGCCATAACTAAAAGGCCATCTTCATCCTCTCTATAATAGATCTTCAGGTGTTTGAAAACTGTTATCAGGTCCCCCTTCAGTTTCTCTTTTCCTGAATAATAACCTTAGTTCTTTCAGCCTTTCCTCATATGTCTCCCAGGCTCCTTATTTTTATTGCTCAGTTCAATGGTTGTGTGCCCTAGCATCATCTGCTATTCATTATTTATAGTGGAAGATTAGACCAAGGGTACCTCACATCCTGCACAAGTACAATGTATCAGTAACTCACTTTTATTCTCACCTGATCCTGAAGTTAGCTAGTCCAATCTCAGACACAGGCCAGAGCAGCCTTAATGCTGCTCTCAGTGGGCACCTCTACACAAGACATTTGCTGCAGTTGACTACTTAGCTGCTCAGTAAATAGTTCAGCATCTATGCATGCACCCCTATTAGACTGGAGTAAACCAATTTACTCCGCAGCAAGATAGTACTTGTAAATACTTGTAGGTACTATCCTGCTGTGGAGTAAATTGGCTTATTGGTACACAAGTAAAAATCTCTGCAGCAGCACACGTGTAGAAGCTGGAGGGGCTGGCTGGGACACAAGGGTGCTTCAGTGCCGGGACTGCCTGCTGGCTAGCCTCGCACTGAAGCATCCTTGTGCCCCAGCCAGCCTTTCAGCTGGGGCTGCCCGTCCCCAGATTAATGTGCTGCTCATGAATAAACTGTGGAGCTTATTGCTCTGGAGTTCATTGCTCCCGGGTGCACATTCAAGCAGCGCACCCAGGAGCAATAAACTATGGAGCAATAAGTGACATCATTGCACATGTAGACATGTCCAGTAATGCCCAGTTATGCATGGATGCAACATCTGCCATCTGCATATCCTTGGAGCATAAATTATTTCTGATTCCTATACTAGGGCTAGGAAAGAGGTAGCACAATGATGGCTTTGTGCTCCCAAAGGATTGATCTCAGAGGGAGGAATCCTCAGAAGACAGGATTTGCTTGTTTGACACCAAAAAAAACACAAAGCAACCAGAGCCTGGCTCAGAGTCTGGTCCCTTGTGTGCCATCTTGTGCTGAATTTGAACCACCTCATCTTTAGGATAACATCAGATTCATATTTTTCCGGTTACTGCTAGTAATAAACTCTGTTTAAAAGATGTGGTGTTCTGTGACAGCAAATAAATTTCTATAATGGAAATTTTAAAAGAAAGAGAGAGAGAGATGTTCTAGAGTCATCTACACTTTACAGTAGATTCCCATTCACATTAAACATTTTCTGATGCACAGAAGACAGGTCCCTAAGAAGTGTTTCTTTGCAATAAGCTGTGTCTATATAAGAAGGTTGCCTATAAATCCTCTCTACTGTAATCCTGGCTACATGCACTTGGATACGCATATCCCAGAAATAACAAATTTTGGAGGCCTGTCTCTATTCTGGGGTTAAATAGGTGTGAAGGACTCCCATACTCACTAACTAGTGCTTTGTTCTCACAGGTATATGTGGCTATACAAGTGAGTTGGATACTGAACTCAATTGGTCCCAGGGGCTGGAACAAGACTGTAGGGCTCCTTGTAGGCTAGATCCAGACCTGGTCATGGAGCAAGTGGTGGCAGCAGTTAATACAGCTGTCACTTGTTGTCCTCACCCCCCCACCTATGCCCCTGCCCCACACCACCAACACACATCCCACCCCTGCTCACCCTGCCCCACAATTCCCAGCCTCCCCAGAAGCCCTGCAGGTCAGGTAAAATGGCTGCATGGGCCAGATCCAGCCTACAGACCATAGCTTTGACACCCCTACAGTACAGAATTCGGTTTTATCTTGCTCCCATTCACGTCAACAGGAGATGGTTTGGGCCTATATAACCAAGGAGGAGCTGATTTGCCACTGCCCTGAACCTATGCAATTAGTTGAAAGAAAAGTGTGAACCCTCCTCCATCAGAACAGAAGCCTTGGACATCTGTGTTGCAGCCATTTTTCCAGCTGTGCAAATGGCTTTAAAGGGTGTAAGACTCCACCCTTGGAACTGGGCCACACAACTAATTTAAGTAAACTACTGGAGATTTAACTAACATGGTTTAAAAAGTAATTTACATTAAACAAATGCAACCTGTCTCCTATACAGGGCCTTAGATCCAAAGATTTAAATAAGATTTTCAGCCAGGTAAGGGCAGAATTAGGCCTGCTGGATATAGCAGTTAGGAACATGGAGACACTGTTCTGACCGGTATGAACTGAACTCATGAAAAAGAATTATATCTATATGTGAGAAATGTCCATTGAGTCCTCATTTTCCAATCTCTCAATAAAATTATTACCCATTTTAAACATTCATTTAAAGTAATTCATTTCTAGACCATTTCAGAGTGTTAAATTCTGCTTGATTAACATTTCCCTTATTACTTCCATCATTACAGCTGCAGCATGAAGTTAATTTGTTTTAGGTAGATGGAAGACAAGAAAAGACATATAAATCTTCACGTTTATTGCCTGTAGCTTGCAACCCTTTTCAGTTTTGAAAGGCTGAGAGACGCAGGTGTATTTATTCTTCTCCAAACATGACTGGATGGCACTCAAATTAGATCTCAGCTGTTTCTGTTTATTTAAATATTTAATTAAGCTGCCAACTACACGTTTTTTCAGCATTAAAATATATTGCACCTGTAGCAAATGGCATTAATATCAATTAATGCAATTGGAATATTTGCCTCTTTCTAACAGGGTTTGTTATAGAGTTTTAGGTACATTTTCAACTTAAAAATAAATCTTTGTTGGCTTAATTTTGCTAAGCACTAAGATAATGATTTCTGCCATCCTGTAACATAGGAAATTTAGTCATAAATTATGAAAAGCCTCATCCAACACAAATAGATCTGTGGGGATGGTTTGCCCCTGGTCACAGTGCTTAGAAGTCTATGCTGTGCTATGTGGGGAGGCAGGAAGAGAAAACGGAGGTGGGGTTTCAACCTTACTGTGCCACCACATTTATGGTCTCTTCTCTCATACACCATTTACCCTTTACCCCAAATTCATCTGTTGGGAATTGGCCTGTGCATTGTAAGTGAGGGAATATGGTAAGAGCAGCTTCTGCCTCTGCCAGGGGCAAGGATGAAAGTAAAGCCACAGTGCTGTATGTGGGCATCCACGGCCCCTGGCTGTGGATATATTCTTTTCCCCCTTGAAGTGTTTCTGTCTTTAGTTACTTACCAGCATTTTCAAGGAAAGCTCTTTTTTTTCCTTCATCTGTCTTTCTAAAGCAAGGCGCTTATCTGATTTGGGTGCTTGCTATACATGAGAAAATATGATCTCTACCTCAAGATGTAACGACACTCACCATTGGCAGGCAGAAAGGCCTGGACAACTTGCACATGCCTGCAGTCCCCAGGAGACATCAGCAACCTCTACCCCGTCCATGGATCGGATATGCTGGCCCACCACTAGCCACTCAAGCAACGCCAGCCTGGCTTTCAGTAGTAGGAGGCTGTCATCGGCTGGTTCCCAAGGCAGACCCGGGCTCACACGCTCTCTGTGATATACTAACAGCCATGGAGATGCAAGCATTTCTGTGCAAAGCAGACTGCTGCTGCACTGAGAGAACATGACTCAGAGTGCCTGTGTCTTCCCTTAGGATGCACAAAATTGAGCTCCCTTATAACAGCCTAAGAGAGGCTAGGGGACTCTGCAAAAAGGAGCTAATACCACACACAGTTGGATTTAGAAGGCCATGCTACCCACTGCTGCAGTTATCTTCCATGCATGTCTTGGGACACTCTTTGCTGGAATAAGGAACTTCTCCTCTCTCTGCTGCATACGGGGATAGGGACAGGGCTTGGAGGTGTGATAAGATGACTCTAGAGATGTTCCTAACACAGTCGGTTTATTGGTGTGGTTTCCCAATTAGAAAAGCTCGAGCTAAACAGATGCCTTTCTGTAATGAGAACTATTGCAATCTCCCGGAACAATCCCTGGTACATTCCCCAGCAGAGAAAGCTATCACAGATGGAACAAACCTTTATATTGCTATTCCCCAGTAGGTTTCATATAGATTATGTTATCACAGTGCTAGGCCTGTTTAGAAATATTGTCAGAGAAGTAAACGCTAGCACAGCAATTCCCAGGCAAGTTGTTTCATTGATCAGAATTTAAAAATGTAGAGTCCTCCTGCTCTAAAAAGAAACATTGAAAAACAGAAGCCTGGAGACTTGGCAGCAGGGTTATAAATACCCCAGTGAATAAAACCTTCAATTAGGGGGAAGCTCCCTAAACGATTTGGAGTCAGAATTCCATACTTGTAAGGAGAGGAAAAATAGAGTCAAAATCCACTATGCAGGTCTGAGAAGCAATGTTGAGCCCTAGAGAATAACCAATGATCAACACATTTTACCTACTAATAAAAATCAAACAGTAACGATACACAAACTCTCCAGTACGTAATAACGCTATTACACTTTAGTACCTGTCAGTTCTGCTATGAACATGGGTTTGAGAAATCCAATTCATTTTAACATAAGAGAAAATGAAACCCCACAAAAAAGCCCAGGATATTTTTTCTTCTCCCTGGTCTCTGCATCTTCCCTTGACATAATAAGAGGAACCAGGAACGCACGCTGCACAGGCAAAAATACATTATGGGATGAGATTTTGAAAGGGACAGCAAATTCAAGCAGCAGATGAGTATTGTTCCAATGGCTGCTATAGAGATGGTTCTTGGAGTAATGATCTGGAGACTGTGAGATAGCCTGGGGAGGCCAGAGACCTAGATGAGCTCATTAGAGTCTCGGCTGCAGAAAGTCCATGGACAGTTTAATACAAGACACTGGGCTCTCTGTTGTGCTTGGGCCCCTTAGCTTACATTACACTGATGGTGCACATAGACCTTCAACAGGTAAAAACAAAGCCCTGAGGATGTTGCCTGCTTGGAGCAGAACTAATGTAAGGGTCATATGCCAGCCCTGTCCCCAATATGGTGTGTGGCTGGAATATGCTACCCTATAGGTTTTCCAGTGCTGATATGGGATCTTAAAAAAACAAATGCATGCTAGAACAGTTCAGAGCTTATACCTGGGTAGGTCCTTAGATGGACAAATAATATGGGGAACATAAGGTTGGCTATGACAATCGGAGCAGGGGCAGAAACCTCAGACCCCTGGAACTCCATTTTTTTCAGCTGGATTCTACTATTAGATAGGAGGTCGAGGAGACGCTGGAGTTTGTGTCCATCTTGGGTCATACATAGCCTCAAGCCCCCTGAAAGTAAATCACAGGACACTAGAAATGTGATTTCACTAGGCTGCAGCTTTGACCTAGCACCTCTGAGAAGCTGCCTAGCTATAATTCACCCATCTTATCTTCTGTAAGCTACACCACCTTGGGGAAGGCTGCTCACAGCCACTTCCTACTTCATGTCTGCACCCTGGGCCCAGTACCAGGCCTAGAAATATACCATAATTTCCTGGTACAAAGGTTGAGGGCCTAGGATAAAAGGGTTGGCCCCTTGCTGTCCAAGATGGAGGGAACCCAGGCAGTTGTGGGATAGCAGAAGGGTTGGAGAAGTTGCTTCTGGGCCCAGAGTGGCACATTGGGCATAGGAAAAAGGTGATCAGTCTTCTCCTGGGTGCAGAAGAACCAGTGAGCTTCTACTGCAACTTTCTAACCAGCCAATCAAGGATTCCCTTCCCCATCTCCTCCACAACCCCATAAGAAGTTTGAGGATCCACAAGAAAAGAAGAAAAAAGTGGGGAGTCATTCCTTATCGGCAGCCAACTTCTCTGCCATGTGGCTGACCCTGACAAAGCCTCCCTCTCACTGGAGGTCATTGTTCTTTTAATTTGCTGTTCCTCTCAAACACTTCTGATCAATGTTGCAATCGCTCTTGTTCTGCAGAGCCAAATATTACTAACCTACTCATATTTTCTGAAATAGCAAGTTCAAAACTAATAAGTCTCATAGCTGTCCTCATCACTGGGACTACCCTCCTGTAATCTCCAGTCAGCATATTTCTGTTGCTTTCATCCAATATATATTTCAATAGATGAAAGGTGACATTGCCAAGCAGACTGCTCCTGTCCCAATACACTGCTCCGCGCAGGGAATGTTATCCAGCCGCTTCACCCTACATGTCACTCACAGGTCCGCTAGCCTAAAGGCTGTGCACCAATTCCCTTTCAAATGTGAAAGTTTCCTTTTTAATAGGTTTCGAACGCGGGTAATTATTCTACGCACAGCTAAATGACAGACTTGGAACTATGGCTGCCTAATTAAAAATCCACCCAAAACCTGTAAGAGTCTGAAACCAGGGCTCAAACTCCGCTCTGTGCAAGTTAGTAGGTGTAGTTCCTCTGTAATTGCTGGGTGAGCAGCATTCTTTTAAACAGTACTGATATCCCTTATAATTTGCTGGTTCCAATTAATGCGAGAGAATTTTGAGTTGCAAGAAGGTTGCTGGAAAAAATCAGTGCAACACACACACAAATAAACAAGCTAGAAATAGTGACTACTGAAGGCAACAGTTGTATCAGAGATTGAGAGAGATTCATAGGCAAAAACACAAGCAAAAACAAGTCAAACTAAAAATTGGGGGCCAAGATTTTAAAGTGGGTCATTTCCCAGGCTTCAGTGTTTGTTTTCTAACAGAGCGTGAATGGTAATCATTCCACACAGGTGTTGCAAGAGAATTGTGGCAGCTGAGCTAATGCTTACTTTTTAAGAGTTAATTTTCTAGTATGACTTCTAAATTATGTGCATGAAAATTAACATGTGTAGACTGACAAGCATAATGGAGAATTTCAAAACATTTACATGTTTAGAGTTTCCTTCCACACCCACTGAAATCTGGGAGCCCTTGAGGTTTAGGAGTTGAGGCTGAGCTATATCTACTGACAAGGTTTCAAATACAACATATTCATTGTTTTTCCAGTGCGAGAGTGTGATATCTTCTCAGAAATATGAAAGGCAAAACATAACACAAATGAAGTACACTTAGGAGTTGCAGAACTGGAGATGGTGAAGACAGCTGCATGTTGCAAAGGAGCCATATCCTGCTAAATTGAAAGAGCCAGTGAACAACTCATCTCAGCTAAATTTAAAGGACTACACTAGGTATATATGGAGTGATATTCCTAAGCAAGGACCCTGCATAAGTATGGATTAGTAGGGACTACAAAGTCACAAAGGAGGCAGACTTGGTAACGAGAAAGCTTCTCCATGCCACGATCATAGACCTTTGTCTAGACTGAGAACAAGAAGTGCTAAAAACCATAGCAGATAACATATTTACACAGCAATTAGCATTAATGTAGACAAAGGCAAGGAAGTGGAGAAATATGTTAGTCATATCAACCCCTGTTTTCTCCAGTCTAGACAAGCTGGAAGACAGTATGATAAGAGGAATTGGTGAGAAACCAAAATCAACTCCATTAGGAAATAAGCAAAATTACTGTTGGTCAACACTCAGAGCACTTGACACTTGATCTTTCAAGGAGTTATGTTCAGGTCTGATTGAATGATGCATGCACAGGAGAAGGTTACCTTCCTTAATAGCATAACAGAGTTGTTGCCCAGGGCAAATCCTGCAGGAGAGCCAGGGTGGGGCATGCGGTTCCAAGAAAAGGTGTGAGAGGGCATGGGTTCCAAGAGGGGGAAGCATGGGGGGGGTGGGGGGAGGGAGGAATGGGATCCAAAAGCAGGGACAGGGGAAACGGGTTCCAAGGGGGCATGGGAAGAATAGGATGCAAGAGCAGGAGCAGGGGGTACAGGATCTGAGAGGGTGGGTGGGCTGAACAGGCTCTGACATTAGGGGAAGGGGCATGATGTCAGAGAGCAGGGGCACAAGATGCAAGGGTGGAGAGGGTGGGGAGGGGTTTGCACTGGTTCTGAGGGGTGGTGAGAGAAACCGCACTCTTACCCACACCAGGAACACTCCACAGTCCCGTCTGAGCTCCTACTGCCAGTAGATGTGCTCTGCTCATACTGGCTAGGGACAGACATTCAAACCCTGAGCCTGAATTGATTCACTCTTTGTAGGTTAGTCTAACCTGGCTAGACTGAACTGATTTGTAACCGTAAAGACATTCCCTCTGGACTGAAGAAATGCAGGCACATGCCTGCAGTGTCTCAGGCTAGAAGCTGGGGATGCTACAGCAACCCTGCTATGCTTTCCACAGTCCTGAGCTGAGAAAGGGGGACAGGATGCTCTGATTAGGGAGGAGTCATTTCCCCTCCCTTTCCCTCATTGATAACAGAGCATTTAGATACACAGCAGGGAGTTACACAGGGAGTTGTTAGCATTTATCAGCCCATCAAACAAAACAAAGCCACTTTCATTAGTTCAAGCTCCTCTTAAACATCTGTTTCCAAGGAAAGAATGAAGGGACATTACCAGCTACCTGTTGATTAGCTCCAAAAAGCCCTAAGCTAACACTGTCCTGTCTGCCTTTGTTCTGTCTCCCACAGCAGGGACCGTAGCCAGCATGTGGTATGCTTGCTAATGCTGAGAGGTGCCTGTGTAAGGCAGAGAGGAGGGGAGAATCTCTGCTTGAGCAAGGAGTGGTGAGGTGGAGGTAGGAGCAGGAGGAAGCCAGGCAGGTGCTGCTGTACCTGCAGTCTCTGCCAGAGCTGCAGCCAAGAAGCTGAGGGGAGGGGCCAGCCCTGCTGGGCTGGAGCAGAGAGCTCAGGGTTGCAAAGCATCTGGGATGCTGAGGGACTCTCGTTTCACTTAAACCAGGAAGAGGTCTGGGACAGACAATGCATAAACTGGTTTGACCCAAATCAGTTAAGTCTGATACTACATTCAACCAGATTTATCTCAAACCAGTTTTAGTAATTTTCAAATTGGTTTATGTGCACTGAACATCTGTTCTGTTACAGGTTTAAACCAGTTTCTGATCCTTTGAACTGGTTTATGTGTAATGTCTGTCCCTAGCCAAGGGCTGTTACTTTTAAAGCAGCAGCAGCTGCAGACTGTTTTGGAGTTCCCAAAATGTGCAAATACTGCTGGGGTGCAGATTCCACAGGGGTGGAGGGCAATTCTGGTACCCCCTCCTAACCTAGGGTCCTTCTCATGCCCCACCCACCCAGTTACACTACTGCTCTTCCTACCATTCCCTTCACCCCATTTTACAAAGTGGGCCTGGATCAAACTTGCCCTCTTCCTGGGATTCACATCCTTTGTCAACTGAAAAAGAAACAATTCTTAAACTAAATACTACCCTAAAATTGACTTGTCCTAGGATTTTTCTCTCCGTTCCTTCTGCCACAGGGTCTCTCTGCTTCAAAGATAGGCATTCATGTAGCATGTTGAAAGAATCTGCTTGGTCTAGGGGCCAGGGTGAAACAGCAAAAGAGCTGTGTACATCTTTGAAAATATCTAGCACCCACTAATCCTTGAATACTGACTGTTGTACAGAAAAAACTGACACTTCTACTAGCAATTGTAAAACATTTGCAAACTTAAGTTTAATATGATATGTTACCATTATCAGAACAAAGGACATGTTGCATAGTGAATATTTTCTCCAGATTTTTTCTGGAAGCCAATTTTTATTTTGATGAAAATAGAAAATTGAAATGTGAGGCAAAGCCTCATTAATGCTTGGCATTTTTACTTTATTTTTTTCCCCTTTTTAATACCATTTCACAACTGGTGAGGATCATTCCCCACAAACTCATATAGCAGAAGGCACAGGAGCATATGGATGATTACATCACAGTTGAAACATCTAAGGACTACATTTAATAAATCTCTTCTAAATGAGAGGCACAGTCCCAAAGATTAGCAATAATCCAAGATTAGGTTATTTTTCCCTATTCCTGAAAGCAGAGGCAATGAAAGTGCTACATAATTCAGAACTGTGGTTTTAGGGCTTCTCAAAAAAAAGAATAGATTTTGCATATCTGTTTGGGGAAACAGATTTATTTGAATATCAGAGGTATCAGGTATTAATATACTAAGCCTTGTTTCCTAACCCTTATTGATAGATCAGAGAAATATTTGAAAATCTGAACCACTTAGTTGCAACTCTACCCTGCCTTCTATCTGATGAGGTGAGCTGTTGCTTACAAAAGCTGAGCATCTCTGATTTAATTAGGCTACAAGGTGCAACTCTATCCTGCCTTCTAATGCTGCTGGCATTCAGTGGTCTGGTATCAACCCGTTAGTTTTTCAAAGCAGTAACAAGAAAAATGTCTGCAGTAAATGTATAAAATCAATATGCATTGATGGCTTTTGTTTTTGTGTTCCAACATAACATCCAAAACGCTGTCTACAAAGAATGTTCATGATTTTATGGGACAACCAATACTTTTAATCAGATATAATGCAATTGCATATATATTACTTGAGAACACCTTCCTGTATAAAGTTGACTGAGTCTCACAATCCTATAATTGTCAGTGTCAATTTGCACGTGTTTTGGGAAGCGTGCAATGATTTTTGCTGTAAAGCTATAAAACTTCAGAATGAATCCAACCTGTAACTGCCACTCATGTCTCAAAGCACAAAAGCATTGTATTGAAGTGTTGCAAATAGCACAAGTGTTAGCAGACACAGGATGGTGCATTCGTATAGCTTAATTAATCAATTTGTTCATGTTGTTTTTCGTGGCTGCAGGACACTGGCTGTGCTGCTGTGTGTTATTTAACTGTTCACTTCAGCAGCCACCCTCAAGGTCACACACAGGTAGCTGGGCTCAAACATCTTAGGTGAAGTTAATCAAGCAGTTTTTCTCATTTTCTGTCTGCCACTCTTGTGTACAAGTGAATTGGCACAGCAACACATATAAAATCTTGATTCATTAATTAATGAACGAGTATGGTTTGTTTGTGGGCTTAACGTTTGGTATTTATCATGTGCAAGTGAATAAGCATGAGCAAAGAAATGTCCTAGAAACCCATTCTGCCCTCACTATCAACCGGGACACCATCTATCCACCTATAAAACCAACTTATGGACAATTATGTGCAAAAGTGCCTGCCACCAAACCCATAATACAGCCAGGTCAAATTCTATCCACTCAGGGCAGTTATTAAAATCAAGTGTATGTCAAAGGAAAGGATCATTCACTCCCAGGGAAAGTGTGTTTTGGCTTAGGGCAAAGACAGGTTTCTGTACAGATTCCAACAGAGACAATACAGTGTTGATCTTAAATCAGCATGTGTCTGGAGGCCTGCTGTCCAATCCTGACTCTTCACCTGTTTTATTGTGAAGCTTTTCACAAACACTTAATTATTAATGATGTTTGCTATATAAATGCCTAAGGACCAAGCAAACCCAGGACCTCATTGGGCTTGCAACCATACAAACACTGCCCTGAAGAACTTAGAGTCCAAACAGACGAGACACGCACAGGTTGGGGAAAGAGATATAACATGCCAGCAAAGAGATAGCAGCCCACAGCGTAGCAACGATACAGTATTTTTCGGAGGAGAATGGGTTTATTTGGGATGGGATCAGCTCAATAGGAAGAAAGAGAAAGAAAAGGGCAGTGAGGAGGCATGGGAGAAGAGGATGAGAGAAGCAGGTGAAGGGAAGCTGAGATGACAAACCCATAAAGGTGAAGGAGGGAACAAGGTGGAATAAACAGGAAGTTCTCCAAATTGCCCAAGGCCTCAACTTCGATAGCTTCTGTAACTCGTCTTGTTGGCCAGTCTCCGGCCGGGTCCTCTCTGTAGCTCCCCCCTCACCAAGACTACATTGTAGGTAAGAGAGGAGGTGGGGTCCTTGTTTCCCCAGAGCAGGGAAATAATGTCTTAGTCTCCTCTTCTGTAAAACAGGGATGATACCTAACCAGGTTTATGCAAATAGTCTTTGGTCCTCATTTGAAAAACACCGCACAATAAGGGGCTTGGCATTCTTCTTTTAAGAGGTTTTGAGATTCAGGTCCCCGAAGAATGCAATCAGGACTAGCCCTTCTTTTTGTCCCAGCTTGGGGTTAAAGGGATTTGTACTTGTTTTAATAGGGTGAAGTCAAACATATAGTAGAAGATTTGAGACACCGCTTCTGTTAATGGTGTGACTACTGTAAACCCAAAGGAAGTAACTAACTTACTTTTAAAGTGAGCCAGAATTACCTTGGATTTTGATTTCCTAGCTGGTTTCTGAAAGTAGCCAACACTTTCTTTTTCTTACTCTTTCACACCATTTCCAGGTTCCCCTCCCACCTCCTTCCGTACAGCTCCCTGTATTAAATCTTAAGTCCTGCCCCAGGCTAGGAAAACAAGGGGAAGGTTGTTATACTTTCAAAGGAAATACATGAACTTGAGCATAGCATTAAATACAATACGGCCAGCAGGTAGAATCAAAGATTAAAAAGGGATAACAGATTTAAAAGAGCTCTTCTAAACCTACTTGACGGGTACACTCCATTTCAATTGAAGTGTTCTGCTCCAGGAAAGATCTGGATCCCAGAGACAAAAACCAACCTCTTTGCTTGAGAGAAAAGTGAATTAATAAATCATAATAATGAACAATTAAAATAAAGTGTGCGTAGAATAGTTGGAAAATTTTCAATAAAACCCATTTTTTTCCTATCAGAATCTATTTGTTCAAGTTGAAACATTCTGCAAGGACACACTGATTTGAGCGATGCTCTAGTAGGACACAGTGAGTTTCCAATAGAGCCGTGCTTGCCATTTAGGTTTTGAAATGTAATATCTTCCCAACTTCCCCCGTGTTCTGCTACAGACTGTCTGGCCAGCTTTGGGGAGCACTGGCGGTTAGGGCTGCCATGCTCCCAACAGCCTGGGTTCCCTGGGTATTTAATTCCAGGGGAGCTATTATTAATAGCTGTGGCAGAGAGGAATAAAAAGGACCTGACAAACAGTAAAAATTTCCCGCACCAATAGAATAATTTGAATTATGCCGAACAGATCCTGGAGCAAGCTTGCCAAATGTGCTGTCCAGAAATATCACAGAGAGCTAAGAGCAGAATATGGATGTTCCTATTCTTCCACCTTGCATATATTTTACAGATGCAGCGATGCGGGGCATTAACAACAGAGCGGGAGTCTGCTGTAGCAGACTCAGCTTAAAACTCACATCTTCGCAGTGCCACAAAGAAGAGCACTTCAGATAACTATGGGAACAAACATTTTTAAAATGCTCTGGGTTCCTCAGGTCTTCCTGTCATTCATGGGCCTCATTTTTCTCTCCCTTATATACCCCAGGATACATCCCTGCCAATGAAGGCTTCCAACCAGAGAGCATTCCTATGATATGGTTCCTGAGGGCTGTGCTAGGGCAACTACAATTTGTGCCAGGGTCTAAAAAGGCAAAAATAGGAACCATAAGGGAGGAACATATATGGTATAAAGTGATATCATCGCACTTGTCATGACTTCTCTGCAAAACTTAGGTCTGGCCTTGGAATAGCTTCACACTTCCATGTGTAGTCTGTAGATTCTAAGCTGTTGTGCAGACGAACTGTCTGTATTTTTGTGTATTGTATCTTGCTAGTGTGCTGCTGGGGCTTAGCAAATAATGGGAAATCTGCATAAACTCCCTGACCCAGCAAAGCACAACACTGGTGCAGTTTATGTCTGCTCCCAGTTTAACCAGCTTACAATGTGCTGTGCACAAAGGTGCTGTATCAGAAGGCGCCATTCTATTATAACTGTGGCAACGTAGTTAGAAACTTGATTGGGGGAGCAATGGTTTGTCCACAACTTGCCCAAAGGGCGGTGGTCTCTTATTTCATATAAGGTAGAAAGATAATATAATCCACACCCATTTAATGTGGGACTGCCTCCCTCTAGTGGTAACTGGGTCACTGATTTAACAGTGGGGATTGAACCAGGGACTTTCTATTTCGATCCCAAGAGAGACTCCAGCCTGAAGCAGGGGATTCAGCCTCTGAAAGCCTGTGAACTACTGTACCTGGCCCAGCCATTTGTTTTACAATAAGCCTGATGACAGTGAAAAAAAATCTCTTCCCTCCACAATTTGGCACTCTGTAGTACTAAAATCCCAGCTCATTATCCAATCTAAAGCATGATAAAGTCAATAGGGGTGTGCGAAGCAGGCCCTATTCGATTCAGATTCGGATTCAGCCTGAATCAGGGACAGTGATTCAATTTGTTGATTCGGATCACTGCCCCGATTCGACTCGGCCAAATCTGAATCTGAAGATTCGATGCTGAGTTGGAGAATCAGCAATTCGGACATAGACACAGCTTTAAATATTTTTTCTACATACCTTGACGTACCAGCGCGGCTTGTGAATGCCGTGATGCTAGGGCACAAGGAGTGTCCCACAGGAGTGCAGGGTGGTGGGGGGGGGAACCCTCCACATGCTCAGTGGCAAATCTGGAAGTGGACCAGCTTCACCCCATGCACCCCAGCATCCATATATTTCACAGACATTAGGGGCTAGAAGGGACCTCATGAGATCATCGGGTCTAGCTCCCACATGACAGGCGGGAAGTCAGCTGGGATCAAGTGACCTCAGCAAGACAAGAATACAACTCTGCCAGGACTCCAACCCCAAACCTTTGAATCCCTTCACCCTCTAGAAGTCCAATGCATTATCCATTGTGCCATGGAGCCACCTACTAGCTAGATCCACCTGCTACCTAGAGGTATGTAGAAAAAACATTTAAATTGTGTCTATATCTGAAACTCTGAATCTTTCTGAATCTCTCTGAATCGATTCAGAGGGTTCCAATTTGATTCAGAGAGATTAAAGGGCCCTTTGATTTGATTCAGATTCAGAGATTCAGCCACCAAATCGGACTGAATCTCTGCCAGATCGAATCAGGGACCAAAGCTTCGCACATCTGTAAAAGTCAATAAGAGGCTTTCCATTAGAGTGTAATAAATTTTGGATCAAGCCTTTCTCCTGATATATAGCAAATGGAAAGAAGAAAAGGCAGGTTTAAAAAATGGAATAACTAAAGGGCATTTCTGGATGCTGTATTAATAATTCTGACCATAATGTTTAAAGCAAAAAATCAATTCCATTGGCTGTTAGAATTGAGCCTGGCTAAGAAAGCATTTGTCCACTTAGCAGAAGTGTGAATTCATGGAGCCCGTGCTGAAATATTGTTGATCTTTCTGCAACCAGCTGAAAAAAAAAGCCCCAGCTGTCCATACTCCTTCAGACAAGCACAAGAATGCTACCCAAGACCATGATCCATCTGAGTGAGCAATTAGTATTCATGTACAGCAACAATCAAAGCAACAGTCATAGGAAGATAGAAATGCGGTGTAGCAAGGCAAGAAACAAACCACAGCAACCTCAAGAACAGCATTATTACAGGACTTCAAATATCATACGGATTCACCCTCTCTCTGGGATCACTTCCAAGAGACCCGATAGCAGATTTAGCAGCAGTTCCAGGAAACCAATCGAGTTCTGTGATGCGGGCTGGCATGAGAACTAACACGGACAGAAGGGAAGTCTCTCTGAATCATAAAGAATAAGAAGTCTAACCAAATGAAGTCAGGTCCAATGAAAGGTCCAAAACAAAGGCCTGGACTCCACTGCCTTTACACAGGCTGTGTAGAGCTTTAATACACAAGGTCAAGAAGTCCATTGATTTCAAGGGAAGTAGTATCCATAGAAGAAGTTCTACCCAAATCCATCCGGTTGCTTTTACAGGCCCAGAGGCATGCAGATGTCATGGTGCATCAGCTTACTTCACAAGGAGGCCAGCTGAGGTACTGACCTTGAACATCAGGGAGACATCTCATGGAGTAACGTGCTATTCCATATGAGGAAAGGTATCAGAATTGAGACTGCCATAAAGAGTGCAGAATCAGGCTCAAGCAAAGACATTGATTCTGAGGTGACAGAAGCAAACTGGAGATTCATCCCGTAATCACTTTAGTCACATGGTGCTAACTCAAAAAAAGCTACACAGTGATTATTATGGACCAAAGGCACAAAGAGGATGCGAAGAGTCATCTTCCTGAGAACAGATCAGAGATGCACTAAGAGGTGATAAAAGTATTGGCTGTATGCCCAGTCCTCAAAAACAACACCCAGTCCTCCACAGATATTCGATATCTTTAAGCTGCTTGTCTTGAAATATGGGCTAGTATTTTTTTAAAGGTTTTGAAATTCACAAATAAGCACATAAATATCTGGTCTGATTTTTCTAAAGTACACAGCTCCCTCTGACTTTATTTCAGGCTGATAGAGCTTTATAACGAAGCTACCATGGTACTCACTAGGGCTGTGCAGAGCTTTGGTCCCTGATTCGATTCAGCAGAGATTTGGCTTGATTTGGTGGCCGAATCTCCGAATCCGAATTGAATCAGGACCCTTTAATCTCTCCAAATTGAATCGGAACCCTCTGAATCAATTTGGAGAGATTCAGAAAGACTTGTAGATTTGGACATAGACACAGCTTTAAATGTTTTTTTCCGCATGCATCTAGGTAGCAGGGGCTCGTGAAAGCTGCGATGGAGGGGCAGATGGCGTGTCCCACAGAAGCACGGGGGGTTCCCCAGTACACCCAACTGCAGACTTGGAAGTGGGCCAGAAGCACTTCCAGTCCACTTCCGGGTCTGCTGGGGAGCGCGCTGGGGGCCCCCCCACATCTCCTCGGCTCAGTGACTGGTGCCTCCTGGATCTGGGGGGGCACCTGGGGTCCCCCTGTAGCCAATCACTGAGGCAGGGAGGCATGGGAGGGCCCCCCAGCGAGCTCCCTGGCAGACCCAGAAGTGGATCGGAAGTAGTTCCGGTCCGCTTCCAGGTTCACCACCAAGCACTTGGAGGGCTCCTCCGCACTCCTGTGGGATGTTCCATCCACCCCAGCATCACAGTAATCATGAGCTGCGCCTGCTACCTTAAGGAATGGAGAAAAACTTTTAAAGCTGTGTCTGTGTCCAAATCGCTGATTCTACAAATCTTCAGATTCGGATTTGGCTGAATCGAATCAGGGACAGTGATCCGAATCAACAAATTGAATCGCTGTCCCCGATTCAGGCCGAATCTGAATCAAATAAGGCCCACTTCACACACCTCTTGTACTCACTCGGAGAAGATACCAGAGACCCATTAAGGAATACAGAGCCATACATCTCTGTGCCAGTAACTGATCCTTCCAAAATATCATGATAAGAACCTGCTCTTGCCTGAAGTTTTCACATTTCCCCCTGTGACAATTTGCACACTACAGAGCCTTTCTTACACTGCTGAGAACCCAAAAGCAAAAGATAAGGCTTAGCTGAGACTATACAGTATTGCCTGGTTGACATCAGACCCCCAAACCAGCCCCAAATTACACAAAGCTTACCCAATTTGCCAAAACATTCTGTAAATGTGCTTCAAGTTTGCAATGAAACTCAGAACTTGTCATCTTTTATCAGAGTTTGGGTTTCACTATGAAAGATTCACCGAGCTCTAGTTTCCTGCCTCTGATAAACATCTTTTCAATTGTTAGGGCTCCCTTTGAAAGTGTGAAAGGTGTTTCCACTTTGAAAAAATATCTCCTAGCTGAGACACAGATCCCTATGATCAATTTTTCATGATGCCCTTTTTCTGTCTTCAGACTCTTCCTGCATACAATTCTGAATTTTGGATGATAGACAACGGGAGTCAGCACACACTTTATTTTTTGCTGAACTATCATTAAAATAACATCCCCATCCTATTTCTTCATAACAAATTACATTATTCTATGCAGAATTCTTTCTTTGCCATAAAAAATATTGCTTGCACTTTCTGAGCAAAAAACAGTGGGAATTTTGCCACAGAATTTAATAAGCATAAGATCAAGCCCCAAGTGATTAATGCTTGCTGCCTTGTGACTGCTACCATGACTGCAACGTGGGCAAGAATATTGTTAGCCAAAGCCTTACACATATAGTGCCCTTGAGATATGCATGTAATTCCCAAGGGGTTTTCTACATGAGCTGATAATGATATACCATCCTGAAATATATCCCAATGTTGACACGTCTGACTTTTTTCCCCAAACTGATGTGTCCTCTTCTGAATATGTTTAAAACTATATATATATAATGAATTAATAATTCATTATAGCCTATTTCAGTTTCTATTGTCTTTCAATAGGCTCTCACAGGACAGAATCGAATGAACAAAGCTTCACAGCTCGAGCGGGACAAACTCTTTGCACAGAACTTTGAATTCACTTGAAACAGAGGCCTGTATCCAAGTGTGGGTTATGCTCACAAAGCTTGGTCCCACGTTTGCAGAGATGCGTTTCTTTTCAGCCCTGTGCCGAGACTGTTTGCACAGTTCTACTGTGCAAGTCCCAGCTGGTCTTTAGGACACTGGAGTTCAGTGAACTTCCAATGAGCCTGCTGCACAGAGTTGGAGTATCACACTCTACAGGATTAACACAGCCATGTTCATAAGACCCCTCTGTAGTCGGTATGACCCTTATTTTACAAACAAGCCCAGAGGCAGAGTTGAAAACTGTGATGAATACACACACAGAAACAAAAAGGCAAAATAGGTCAAATTAATTATATGATACTCATTTTCACTAAGCACTCACTGGCAGCTAATGTGTTCTTTTGTAACTTAACCTAGTCAAGCACCCCTGTGACGCTCTAATTTTGTTTTAGCTGCACACATTTTGGTGTCGCTCTTTTACTCGGAACGCCTCATTATGTATAAAAAACCCTCCGGATTTCACAGCTTGTTCCAGGAGCAATGAAACCTGGTGAAGAACAAAACAAGCTCTTAAAGTCATATGCTGGGGCTCATAAAATTTGAATGCTGTACATCAAAATAGGAAATATTCCATTTTATTGGGGTCTGTTTTCAACATCTTTTTGTTCAACCTGGGTCCCTTTCTTTTCGCCTTTTGGAATCACTTTTTGATCTGCTGCTTGTTTTCCATTAGTATGATAGTTTTTAAATACTAGAAAAGATTCCTCAGAGACCATGCTGTCAGATACAATGTTGAGGTGCTGGAGAGGCCCGAGGTAAGAGGCAAGTATGAAGAAAGGGTCAGCCAAGAGCTTGCAGGATTCAGCCCAGAACATCATTGTAACGCTGGTGGCTGATTGGCCACAGCAGAGCTCTCACTGACGAGGCCGGACTAGAGCTGGCACAAAGCTGAGAGATTCAAAGGGAAATGTTAGTGCAGAACAGCCTAAGCTGCTCTTGACAAATTAACCATTAAATATTTGAGATAAATTGAAGACACTCATTTCATGCTAGTTCTCACAGGCTGCCTAAGGAGCTGCACTGGTGGCTCTATTTAGTGCAGGTTTGGTCTTCAAAAATCACCTGCTTCAAATGGAACAGAGATGTCCTGGGTAAGTCAGCCCCTGCAACATCTCTGCAACTAAGGTAGAAAATGGGACAAGAAAATGAACCAACCCTCTGATCAATCTGCCCCTCCAACAGCAGGTTCAAAGTGAAGGGGTGGTAGAGAAATTTATTTAGAAAATCTGAACTCCCATCTGTTTAAAAAAATCAGCTTTTAGGAAACAGCTTGAGCTCTAGCAAACATTTATTTAGTCACCTCTTAAACACTGAAAGAGCTGGGAAAATCCCAATTTATATGACCAGAAAAATTCAGTTTCCCTGAAGGAATAGTTACAAAATGCCCAGGCAACTATTGATATAAAATTAAAACTGTGATAAAGCAAATAACCTGCCTACCCAGATTATAATAAATGACTAGGAAAATAAAAAAGATGAGAAACTGGATTTATGTTTTGTAAACAGATCCATAATTCTGTCAAAGATCTTAGGAAAGTGGGGCTGGAAGGAATGTCACATTGTCATCTGTTTCAGCCCCCTGATTGCAGCAATATTGTCCCCAACGAAACCATCCCAGCCAAGTGTCTGTCCAACCTGCTCTTGAAAATGTCCGAGATGGAGATTCCACAACTTCTTGAGGTAGCTTGTACCAATGCTTGGCCACCCTCATAGGCAGAAAGTTCCTCCTAATCTCCAGCCTAAATTTCTCCTGCTGCAGCTTGAGGCCATTGCTCCTACACCTGTCCCCTATGGCCATGGAGAAAAACCCATCTACATCTTCTCTGTAATCATCCATCAGTTATTTGAAGCCTGTTAGCAAATTCCCCCTCAGTCTTCTCTTCTAGACTAAATAACCCTAATTCTTCTGGCCTTTCCTCATAAATTTTGTTTCCCAGACCCCTCATCTTTTTTGTTACTCTGTGCTTGAGTCTCCAATCTGTCCACAGCCTTCTTAAAGCATGCAGTCCAAAAATGGACCCCGCTAGAGTTAATCCAGTGAAAAATTTGACCCTGAAGAAGCAACAGGAATAGGTGAATTATTTAGCCAAAAAGTCTGACATTGAACAAGGGAACCTTGTCTCCACTCCCCACATACAGAGCTAATTGGCATAACTCTCTAAAAATAACACACTTCAACTGTTCCTAAAAGGCATCAATCAGTTTTTACTCTAAGAAAATGAGTCTCAGGCTAGGGACAGAAGTTACACATAAACCGGTTTAAGTGATCAGAAACTGATTTAAACCTATAACAGAACAGAAGCTCAGTGCACATAAACCAATTTCAAAATGGATGAAACTGGTTTAAGATAAACCTGGTTGAATATAGTATCAGACTTAACTGATTTGGGTCAAACCAGTTTATGAAACTTCTGTCCCTGACCCCTTCCTGGTTCAACTTAAATCAGAGTCCCCAGCATCCCAGCATGCTTTGCAGCCCTGGGTTGTGCTGTGCTGTCTGCTCCAGTGGAGAAGGGTTGCCTGAGGGAGGCAGGGATTGCCTCCACCCCCATGCAAACCCCAGCTGGGGTCTGAGACTAAGGAGGGGGGTTAAATCCACCTTCCCCCAAGAACAGAGCTGCTCTGCTGCTAAACTTATGAAATTTACTGCTAGCTGTAGTTGTGAACTACAAATCCCTGAAGCACCTGGAAGCAGTAAGAGGAAGTGATGAGTAACCCTGGAGAGTCCTACTGCTATGATTCTGGACTGCAAATCCCAGAGACCTCAGGGACAGCAGGAAGAGGAAGAAAACTGCTGGCTATGAACCAAAGAGGCATGCTCTAGCACCCTCCAGCATCTGGCCTAAGCCACTGCAGACATGTGGCTGCATGTCCTGAACCAAAAGTAAACGTGTATCCATTTATTTCTCAGTTTAATCTGCATCTTAGACTAGCCTGCAAAGACTGAAATCAATTCAGCCTGGGCTTTTTGACTGTTTGTACTTAGCCTCAATGCTAACACAGGGACCTATGTTTATTCCTTCTTGATGGTTTCCATATTACATCTATTCAGTTTATAAGACGTTGGGGGGTTCCCCTCACTGTTGGCCATGCAAATGTGTTCTGGGATGTTGAAGTGAAACTGGGTTCATTTCTGCATTAGCGCCAGTATTAAGAGATATATGCAGCTACATTACATGCAAGAAACTTCTTCTGTATTAGCTTAGCTCAGGGCTGTTCAACTGGCAGGCCCTTCCTGGCTGCTACTCCCCCCAGTGCTCTTGTGGCCACTGCAGCCATGTCTCTGGGCCACCCCTTCCCTCTCTCAGCTTCTGGGTCCTGTCCCCTAGGCTGGGAGCAGGATGGCACAGAGGAAGAGGGTCAGGCTGCCCATGCTGTGCAAGAAGCAGGGAACTCTGGGCTGTTGGCACTTAGTGCTCAGCAAAGGAGAGAGCCAGGGTGCCCATGCTCCATGCTGCTGGTGGGCTGCTTGTGTAACATGTGCAGGCAGGATGTGGATAGGGGTGCTGCATGTGTGACAGGATTACAGGGCTGCCTGCACTGTAGGGCAGGCTGCCAACATACCGCATATGACTGGGAGAGACTGGCTGCTCAGGCAGAGAGGCAGAAGCTGGGCTGCATGCACAGCAGAGGGCAGACTCAGGGGGAGGTGGCCCCCCATGGCATATGGCCCCCAGGTGCCACCACTCAGCTGCCTAGAAACTGGACAATCCTGGCTTAGCTACAGTCAGAGCACAGCCATACTGCAAAATAACACTGTTACTGTTCTGTCCATGCCATGGCTGCACCCATTCATGTGTGGCACTAATATATCTGGAGCCACAACCTAAAAGTCTTTGTACAGCAGCAATCTGAGCCAGTCAGTGGGTGGTGCAGACTGCAGGGCACTGGTGGAATTGTAGGAAGCCATCGCTGGACTGGAGACAGTGGAATGGAGCCTTCATCCCCGACAGAGTGAATCCGATGAGAGGAGATAGGGAAGATACAATAATGCAACTCCCTTGCCCTCAATGGGTCGACACAGGTGTAACTTCTTGGAAGCCTGTAAACAACTCAGCTGATGATGCACAGAAGACACCAAAAGCACAGTCCATTGCCTTTCTGCTGTGCAGTACTGGATAAAGGAGTAATAACATACTTTTGCCAACATAACCAGCAAATCTGACTCCAAATAAACACAGGGAGGAACAATTCTGTGAGAAAGAAGATATCTTTTTTACACAATGCCTTGCACCTTAACAACTTCTGGGCTGATATCCACTGCAACGTAGGCAATTCATGCTGTAGCTGACTACACAGTTTGCACAGGGTGTATTTTCAGTTTTAATTTACATATAATAAACTACTGGCAGCATAATGGTGGCAGGTAGGAAGAGAACACAATTAGGCTTTCAGGAGCTGCGGCCAAATCACAGACCCTATAAAAACAGTTAGCACTGCAGCTAAATAGATATTACACTGCCACTGTGATAAATGTAGGATTACACACATGCTGTGATTTCAAAAAAAGAATCTGTGTAATGTATTAACTCTGATATCAAGAGAATATTATTCAATTAATCTCCTCCGCTCACTGCAGTTATGGGTTTGATCTTTATAGGCACTGCCTTTTCATGTTAATCTGAGCCAAAGCTCATTTAATTTTGCTCTTGGCTTCTATATGATGGATCAATAAATAAATAAATCACATCCAACAAGGACATTATTGATATTTTGCAGAATATTAATGGGCTTGTAAGGTACAGTTTGCCCAAGCTGTCATGACATGGGGAAAAGATGCAAATGTTGACAGTGAACTGCCACTCACAGACATAGCAATTATTTATCTAAATGGCACTGAGTCAATAATTTGCCTAAGATAACATGAGCAGATGTTATTGCAATATATTATTTAAGGATAAATGTCAACACACATTTTGCTCATAAAGAATGTGTTGTGAATATTGCTTAATTTTCAATTAATATGTAGCATTTCCTCACATCTCCATAAATAAAAGAAACAGATTCCACATTTGTTAGACATTTTGAGCCCAAGGGTTTAGTTTTTATGAAAGTTATATTTCATGTTTATATCCATGGCATACAAGTATGCTTACCGCTGCAGGCTGATGAGATTCTCCAAGCCCCGTAAGACTCTGCCCAAGTTACTTTCCATCACATCTGCAGAGGAATACTGTGACAGAAATAATAATCTGTGAGTGGACAGCTAAGCCCACACTACCTACATAAGTCTTTTGAATGGACCAATTAAAGCAAATGCTACAAGAAGACAGTCCTACGCAAGTGGCATAATAACCGCTTAATGACATTGTTCCCTCTACCTGAAGACACCCTGGCAACTTGCCATGGATGTATACAAGGTGTTACGTGCAAAACAAAAATGGTTTGGGGGCTGAGGCACATGACTTATGAGGGGAGGCTGACAGAACTGGGCTTATTTAGTCTGGACAAGAGAAAACTGAGGGGGGGATTTGATAGCAGCCTTCAGCTACCTGCGGGGGAGTTACGGAGAGGATGGAGTTAGGCTGTTCTCAGTAGTAGAAGACAACAGAACAAGGAGCAATGGTCTCAAGTTGCAGGAAGGGAAGTTTAGGTTATCTGTTAGGAAAAACTTTGCACTAGGAGGGCAGTGAAGCACTGGCATCGGTTGCCAACAGAGTGGTGGACTCTCCATCCTTGGAGGTTTTTAAGGCCCAGCTCCTCAAAGCCCTGGCTGGGATGATCTAGATGGAGCTGGTCCTGCTTCGAGCAGGGGATTGGACTAGATGACCTCCTGAGGTCCCTTCCAATCCTCATTTTCTATTATTCTAATTGCCTTAAAATCAGTTGCCTTTCTCAATCTACTGGATGAACATAGTCCAGATACCATACAGAGTCCAAATTCAGGCCATATCTGGGCTTTGACTTCATTTACAAAGGCAGCAGCAGTAAAACAAGAATGTTCAGCTAAAGCCTTTATTTAAGGCTTGGCCATTTCTCCTTCAGGCCTGCTCAGCCCACATCCAAATCCTGTGTCCCTGGGAGCTGCTCCAGCTTAGCTAATATAAGAATCAGGGAGAAATAAGGGAAGGTCGACACAGCAAGTTTCATGCCATGAGTATGCTATCTCCCAAGCATGATGCAGTGTTCCCATAGATGTTTGCAGAGGTGTAACTAGCAATTTCAGCATCTTGGGTGCTGTTGAGTGCAGGGGAGATGGGGTGGCAAGTACAGCAGAGCAGGGCTCAAGTTCAGGGGTGCCAAGCGTTAGCTCAATACGCAATCTCAAAGACCCCAGTTCTGCCACCATGCTATGAACTTCTCCACACCCTGGCTGCTGCTACCACTGTATGAGATCCCCAGGGACTGCCATTCTGGTGCCCCTCTAAACTGTTACACTACTAGAAGTGTGGCACTATGCATGGCAACTGAGTAGCCCTGTTTAGTGTCATGGCTAAATTGCAGGCCTGCACTGCCATGCAAACATGCAATGGTCCTGATTCTGGTAGTGATACTGCCTGGGGCATTAATTTATACTAGAGATATACCCCACTTGTACAAGTGAGCCAATAAACCCACTTACCCTAGCCCAACAGTGTCAGTGCCTGCTAACATAATGACATGTTTTAGGCAGATGTTACCAGACTTCCCCTTACAACCCATTTGATAAACCTATGGAGTAAAAGGGCCCTGCCACACAGTCATATTAAAGCTGGACAGAAACCAGCTATAAAGTTATTACACATTTCCAAGCACTATCTGTGTAACTACATGGACATTTTTATGGCATGATAAAGACTTTGCATTTGCAGCAGGTTTAAATTTACTGTGCGATTAATCAGTTAATTGCATGATAATTATGTTACATGTGTGTCCAGTCTTATTTTGCGCATGTGGCCGGTCTAAATTTATTGCATGATTAACCAGTTAATTTCAGAATATATGTAATGTGGTAGGGGCCAAAGTAACTGAAAGTAACAACTTCAAGTCTCCTCCCTAGATTGAGGAAATTATGAATTTACTAAGGGGGAAGAAACCAGTTGCATCTGTTCAGTAGTTATATTTAGTCATCTTTGCTGAAGCCTGACAGAGAGGTGTTCTATAAGCACTAAAGCTGTTCAGAAAACTTTATTTTTTCCTGTGAGAGGCAAGGACTTTTAGTGATAACATTTATTGGACTACCTTTGTAGTTAGGAGAACATTTTTTTCTAATGGTGCTAGCCAAATATGACTAGACTCTATGAAAGATTGTTTCATTTGAGTACTTTTACTCAACCTGAAATGAAATGTTTGTGTTGATTATTTTCCGGTTTATGCAGCAAAATGAAACATCATCTATTCAGACCTCTCTCAGTACCTCCCTTTCACCTTTGCCCTGCGAATTCCTACCGTGACACTATCTTTACTTGCTTAGTCCTGGAGACCATTGTGCAGTCTCCTCCTATTCTTGGCAATCCTCCTGCCAGCAGGACGACACCTTTGTCCACCTTTACTAACACAATCTATGGTATTCAGCACTGAAATGAAGTGAGCTCAGCCTATCAAGGTACACATGCACCTCTTTTCTTATCAGCATCACAGCTCTGTCAAACTGCTGTAACTAATCTCTCTAGCATTTAGCACAACTACATCCAGCACAGTGGGCAGAGCGGACATGCCTTCAGGTAAATGCCGGAATTCAAATCTACAGAAAAGAATACAAACCAGAAGACATTCTCTTATTCCTTCCTTTAGTCTATTTATTATAAGCTCAGAGATTTTAAGGTCAAAACTGACTGGCCAGTCTCCTAGGCTACCCTCTTGGAGTACATACACATGCCTTAGAATTTCACCTAGCTACTTTTGTACTGAGCACAATACTGTGCAACACGTTGAAGCGTATCTATCTTCTATAAGGGCATCTGCTCTTTTTTGGCTTGGAAGCCTTCAAGAGGTGAGGAATCCACCATTTATTTCCCTTTTGAGTTTGTTAACCTTTGCATCACCATCATCTAACAAGTCACAGGACTTATCACCACCTACAGGGAGAATGCATTAAGGTAGTGTTTGTTACAATGTGACAGGGAAATGTTGGGGGGCAGGGGTGGATTTAAACATATTCAAACAATTCTACACTCAAGAAATGTTTGATGAGCCAGGATCTTAAAATCAGAATTAAAAATCTGAATGTTATGTTACCTTGGCTCTGGCTTTTCTGATCCTTGACCATCAAACAGTGCTACAGGGTGGTGTAGACTGTAACTTTGACTACAGGTGACCCCAACAGCTCCATCTCCAATGTATTTATGGATTGAGATAAATATATAACTGATTTCTTTATATTTACTAGGGCTGTGTGAAGCTTCGGCCCCCGATTCAATTTGGTGGAGATTCGGCCCAATTTGGTGGCCAAATCTCCGAATCCGAATCGAATCAAAGGATCCTTTAATCCCTCCAAATTGATTCAGAGAGATTCGGAGATTTAGACACAGATGCAGCTTTAAATGTTTTTTCTACATACCTTTAGGTAGCAGGCAGATCAAGCTAGTAGGTGGCACCGTGGCGCAATGGATAGTGCATTAGACATTGAAAGAGTGAAAGGTTCTGGGTTCAAGTTGTGGCAGAGTTGTGCTTTTCTCTTGCTGGGGTCACTTGATCCCAGATAACTTCCCACCTATGGTGGGAGGCTGGACCCAATGATCTCATGAGGTCCCTTCCAGCCCCTAATGTCTATGAATTCTGTGATACTGGGGCACGTGGAGTTAAGCACTTCTGGTCCACTTCTTGGTTTGCTGCCGAGCACGTGAAGCCCCACCTCGCACTCCTGTGGGATGCTCCATGTGCCCCAACATTGCAGCATTCACAAGCCATGCTGGTACCTCAAGGTATACAGAAAAAACGTTTAAAGCTGTTTCTATGTCCAAACTGCTGATTCTCTGAATCAGCATTGAATCTTCAGGTTCAGATTTGGCTGAATCAAATCAGGGACACTGATCCAAATCAACTAATTGAATCACTGTCCCTGATTCAGGCTGAATCTGAATCCGAATCAAATAGGCCCCGCTTCGCACACCCCTAATATTTACCCCAGTCATAGTGAGAAACAGCTTTTCTCACTTATGCTGGTGAGAGCAGCCAGATTCTTGTCTCTCAACTAAGCACCATAGGCCTTATCTGAAAAGGGATGTAAGTCCCTAAAGTCCATTTAAGAGTTTAGGTTCTTAAATACCTTTTAGGATCTAAGACCTTATGTCCATTGCTGCAGAAAATTGACTCTTTCTCACCTGGTCCACTTGCACCATTAACCAAGTGCTGGTAGACTGAATTTCAAACTCTGCCAGGAGCATGAAAAGATCTCAGTGGTTGCTTGTAGCAACTAACTTTACAGTCTTTCTGTCAGGACCCCTGGGGCTTGAACCCAGGTTCCAAGCAGAGGCCTGAACCACAAAGCAGTCCTCCTGTGAGGTCCCCAATGGGAGATCGTGTTACCCAGAAAAAACAGTGGGGGCCACAGGGCCCTGGTGGGAGGACTATAAAACTCTCCCACTTCCTGCAGGCCCTTGTTTCTGCAAAAATACTCCTAGTATCCTTGTTGTGGATCTCTGTGCCTGATTCTAGTACTCCTGCTCCTGTCCTGGACTTCCTGGCTCTGAACCCCTGTCTTGCTCTTGCCGTGGACCCACCTGCCTATCTGTGCTTTGCTCACGTCTCACTTCTATGGACCATCCTGCCTGCTGGATCCTGCATGTTGGCTTCCTTGGCTCCTGACTTGGCTCCTGGTTTTGACCACAGTCTTACTTGATCTGCTGGCACAAGCCATTGGACTCAGACTGACACCTGGTACTATGACCTTTGGTTTGCCTTCTGGACCTATGGTATTGGAGACCCTCAGTTTTAGAGCCCTGACCACCCACGTCCCGGTCATACCTGTGACACCCCCAGCACTAACTGAGAATAAATATTTGAGCTGCCAAAAATTTTGGAAAGAAGAAATAAGGACAAAACCTCTGAGAGAGAGAGAGAGAGTTTCAAAGGCTCCGGGAATGTTTTTCCCGGTGGAGTACTGCCTCCATGAAGTATTCCTATTTAACCGGTGATATAAATCACCCCCATGAGAGATTAACTTGGATAATATCACTAGTGTTTATGATGCACTCAGAAGATATAATGAAGGGAGTCATACTTGTACCTAGATACCTAGATAGGCAGAACATCCTAAGATGCAAGAAGGCGGCTTGCTCTCTTTCTAGTGTGGAAAGTTTGAGGCTTTCATCAAGAACTAAGTTTAATAGAACATTAATTCTCTCTGCCACTTGAGAAGAGTAAAATTTGGTGCAAGAGTTTGAAGGCAGGAGTGTTTTGGGGG
>NW_005841968.1:2705642-2736078 GCF_000455745.1 Alligator sinensis | reverse complement strand
TGTGAGGGGGGGGTGTTGGGGGGGGGGGGGGGGGTTGGTATATTGCTTCTCTTCTTTTCTTCCCCCCACCCCCCACAAATACAGTAATTTGGACTCTTGTTTTTGAGGCAATATTAACAAATTTATTTCCGATTAATTTGGCGCACGACAAAGGTGTGACTCTCACCACAAACTTTTCCAATCTCAGTTTGATAGGGTATGTTAAACAAGAAACTGCCTAGGGCAGTCCCACAGTTTAGTGATGGCCAAGAGACCATGTTCAAACTCAAAAGAGTCAACATCCAATAGTGACCTTGGCTCTTCCACGAAATAGGAATCAGAAGTCACAAGACTGTCTTCATGCAGAGCTTTTAGGTGCAAGCCACACTTGGCACTGACACTGTCTTTCAGGTACCAATCCAAAGAACTCCATTTTGTAATGAAGGGAGAAATCACATATTTTCTACCTACTTTATATTTATTCCCAAGTTGGTTTTGATCATACTGCACATGACAAACATGATCAGTTCTTAGGAGAGGAGACTGGGATGAGAGTAGGGACTGTCAAGCTGTAGGCAGGGCTATTCAGAATCCTGAAGGTGAGGACAAAGGTCTTGAACCTGATGTAGAAAGGTGGAAGATTTGAGCAGGGAGGCAGTGGGGCCAGAATAATGCAAAAAAGTGATTACTGCAGGAGAGCGATGACCAAGGTGTCACCCCTAAGAGTGCATGTTCCAAAAGTGACTTACTGCATCACCCAATTAATGTGCCTGCTGTGATAACAAGCTAGAAGTGCACTATTGTGGAGAAAGAAGATGCAGGAGCCATATCAAGAAAAACAATGGCACCATGCTGCTCTTCAGATAGTATCAACAGTAATAACTATTCTACCTGCACCCTAAAACTATTCAAGCCCTTTCTTGCTTTTTTTTTTTTTTTAAACAAAAGTATGATCATCATGCTCAATGAGTAATCCTCAATGGTTCAGTGTCTAGATGAGAGGAGATGTCAAGTGGAGTCCCCCAGGGGCATGTCCTGGATCTAGTATTATTCAACATTATCTTCTTTTGGTATTATTTGACATCTTCATTTAGGTGGTGTTCAACATATTTGTTAATGATATGGACAATGAGATTGAGGGCATGCTGTAGCAGCTCACAGGTCTGTCCCTGGTGCTTGATGGTCCTTGGGGTCAGACCCACCTGCAATATCCTCCAAACCCCACCTTGCCTCCAGTCTCTTTCCTGCTATGCCTTTGATATCATCAATAATATACCATGGAGGCATTCCCTGGATGCCAGGAGTAGTTTCTCCAGTAGTCCTCCCTTCTGATTCTGTCCTTGGGCTTCTCTACCCCAAACTCAGTCCCAGGGTCTCTGTGCTTCTCTAGGGGTGGTTCCCCTTTAAGGCAATCTCTCTCAGAGAAAATATGTTGGGGCTTCAACCTTCCCAGGTTTAGTTCCTTTCTCTGGCTAAGCCCTCAATCCAGGTCCACTGCCTTGGACCTCAGCTCTTCATGTCCCTACCCAGAGTAGATCTCAACCTGCACAACACTGCTGACACCCCGTTACATGTCCTCCAAATCTCCCCCATAGCCACAAGCCAAACCTTCAGTCAAACTTAAACACAAAACATCAACCCAGACAGTTCAATTCAAATATAAACCTAGTCCTTGAGAATCTGCTTATTCTAGTCCTCCTGCCTAGGGCTGGCTTGTTTCCCCAGCCTGGCAGGTATTCACTAGGCCTGCCACACTCCTTCCCATAGTCCATTTTGTTCAGAGTTCCTTACCCTGTGGCAGCCAGGGTCACACTGTTCCCTCCAAGTCCAAAGCCTGGGCTCATGTGCACCCGAGCCCAGTCCCCTTCTGACCCAGGAGAGAGCTCTTAACCCAGCTCTATCAGATGGGTTGAGAGCTGGGGTTGGCCCAGGTGCTGCTGATACGCTCGTCAGCAGGCTGGCATTCTGTGGTGGCTTTGAGCTCAATTTACATGGGTCACTCACACCTGTTGCCCTTTGCCATCAGGCTTTCTACAGCCTGCCCTTGCTACACTCCCCCTTCCTTGTAACAAAGGTGGGGTTCCTTGTTATAACGCTTAGCAGATTTGTGGATGACACCAAGTTGGGTGGAGTTAAAGACATTCTGGAGGGCAGAGCTTTGATCTGGAATGACCTGGGTAGACTGAAATGGCCTACAGCCAATGAGATGAGATTCAACAAGAATAAGTTCAAAATCCTGCACTTGATGTGGAATAGTTGCATGCACAAATACAGACTACAGAAAAGGAACTGGGGGTTACAGTAGACCCTACACTGAATATAAGCCAAGAGCATGAGCTTGGTGAAAGAAAAGCCAACAGCATCCTGGGTTGTATTAACAGGATTGTCACTTGCAAATCAAAGGAAGTGATTTTTCCAGTCTATTCAGCACTGATGAGGCTTCACCTAGAGTACTGTGTCCGGTTTTGGGCCCCACACTTCAAGAAGGCTGTGGGCAGATTGAAAAGAGCCAAGTGCAGAGGGACAAAAAAGATGAGGGTCTTATGTAGCAAAACTTATGAGGAAAGGCTGAAAGAACTAGAGTTATATAGTTTGGAAAAGAAAACTGAGGGTGGATTTGATAACAATCTCCAAAGCTGAAGGATGATTACAGAGAACATGGAGATGGGCTTTCTCCATGACCAATAAGGGACAGAACAAGGAGCAATAGCTTCAAACTGCAGCAGAGGAAATTTAGGCTGGATATTAGGAGAAAATGTCTGCCTATAAGGATGATTAAAGATTGTAACAAGCTACCTAGAGAAACTGTAGAATCTCCACCCTTGGAAATTATTAAGAGTAGGTTAGATAGACACTTGCCTGGGATGGTTTAGTCAGGGGAAATCCTCCCATGAGCAAGAGGGCTGAACTAGATGAGCTTGTGAGGTCTCTTCCAGCCCTGCTGTGATTCCGATTATTTCTTTGAGTTAAGGCACAAGCCAGGCTTTTATAGCAGGGGGCGATCTAGTTGCAATAGAAGCATTTAAAGGGAATTTAAAGACATTTGCTTTGGCTTAAAAAGAAAATGGAACCATTCCTTGTGTCTCTATAGAGCAGCAATAACTGAAATGAAGCATCCAGAATTTCTGCCACTAAAACAGTATCAAGGAATAAGTATCATTCACCCAGCTAGTAGGAGGCTCCCTTCATCCGCACAAGTCAATCAGGCTCATAAAAAGCAGTAGAGAGAGCCTACGGACTCCCAGTTATTAAAAACTGGAGCTTTGTTGTCTGAGTTTAAAAGTCTGCCTGATGCTGGAATTGAAAACTACACAGATCTGTGAATGAGAAACAGAGACTGTGTGTGCACATACACATACACGCATGGGTGTACAAGTGGCTGCAAGGTGGGGAGAAGAGATCAGGAAAGGGCAGTGCGGGAACACCTGAAGGAAAGAAGTTACAAAACCACTAAGTACAACAGAGCCGCATCCTAACTGCTCTAAGTAAGTGGTGTTTCATGAAGATCTGCACATTCAGGCACTCTTCGCACATAATACTCTCACGCTCTTTATGGCTTCATCTTTGGTAGACCAGCTGCATTTAAGTTCACTTATTTTCAAAATTTATTGCAGGCAAAGGATTAGGCTGTAATTTTGCTGAGCAGAAACTGTCATTTTCTTCTGTGTTTGTGCAGCACCTGGCACACTGGGTCCTAGCTCATGCCTGCAATCCTAGGTGCTACCACAGCACAAGTAAATAATAAATAAAGTTGCAAACCTGATGCAACCTGCAAACAGCAGGTAATGTTCATTCAGGAATGACATTATTTTTCTCTGTTTTCTAAAACTGCTCCATGGGGCGGGGGGGAAACATTTTTTTAAGTTGAACAAAAGAGAGACATGAACTCATTAGCTTCCATTTTCTTCTCATGTTTTGTAACTGCAATCCCTGGGTTTCTTTTTTTATATTTTTTCAGCCTTTCACGTCCTATTATGTACACTGGTACACTGGTTGGCTCTAACTGCTTTGTGCTGATCCAGGCACACAAAGGATCTATAAAATCACTTTAACTGGGCAGTTAAGCTTGGTTTACAGCTGTTTTGTGTTGCTGGAGCAGAGTAAGGCAGCCCTAGTCTAACTACTGAACCTGATCTGAATTAATTTTTTACACATAGTTGGGCCTTAAAACATAACATAAAAGTTGCTTTAACAGGAGCAAGCCTCTCAAACCATTTTGTTGCTTATTGTTGACCCAAATGAATGTTTTATTGCTTTAACTCACCTACTCATAGGAATAAAGATTATTCCATAAGTGCTGGTGGAACTGAGGCAGATATTCATACCGTTGTGTTTATGTTGTGTGCTTTCTGTAACAGGGATGGATATGATAGCATCTTGCATCATGACCTCTTGCTCATGAAACCTTATGCATCTCAAATTCAGTTAGTCCATAGTGTTTATGTTGTGTGCTTTCTGTAACAGGGATGGATATGATAGCATCTTGCATCATGACCTCTTGCTCATGAAACCTTATGCATCTCAAATTCAGTTAGTCCATAAGATGCATCTCTACCCTGTCTTCTGCCTGACTTCAAACTAACAGGGCTAACTACCTCTCTCTGCTCAGGGATTGATGTATGTTACAAACATCTTCACAGTGATTTCGCTCCAAAGAGGCCATAAACACATTGAAGATAAATAGTACTTGTTGGATGTTGTGTTTTCAATAGACACCGCTAGTAAAGAGTAACTACACAGAGTACTCTTTAATCTCATAAAAATAGCAAGCCTGAGTGACAAATCCTATTGTCCATAAATCATTTTGACTGGCATTAGTTACATTACTTTGCTTTGATCCTTTATTGCATCTGATAGTAGTTATTCCTTGTATCAAGGGACTGCCGACAACCAGTGATTAACCTGTTATTTTGCTCGAACAACATAAGGCTGACAGGCCTATTGTTACCCAGGTGGTCGTATTTGCCCTTTTTAAATATTGGCACAACATCAGCTTTCTTCTATTCTGCTAGAATGTCCCCCGTGTTCCAGGAAATACTGAACATTAATGTTAATGGTCCATAGGCCTCCTTGGCTCCTTTTCCTCAGATACTTGGATGCAAGTTATCTAAATACACTCAGATTATAAAGTTTACCTTGAATGAATACCATATGGAAAACAGTGCACAAAAATGTGTGTGCACATGGCAAAAAGAATAGTTTACTCTGCTATCTATGAAGCTTCTCTAGACAGATTATGGTTGATTCTGAGCTGGCGCAGGGTGAGTGAGTGAGCAAATCCACATGGAGACATCCCACCCAGCCTCCAGGACACAGTCCCCAGGATCAGGGGTCACAGAAGGCTGCACTGTCACTGATCCAGGACTCCTTAGAGGAGAGAGGATGAGGCAAGGCAGGTAAGAGCCATAGCCTGCCTCCCTTCTGCTCCGGCCATCAGAGCTCTGCTGACACGTGGAGGAGATCATAGTCCATTAGGCCAATGCCTGTGGAACCTCTCCCCAGTGGCTAGGGCTGTGCGAAGCTTTGGTCCCTGATTTGATTTAGTGGAGATTCAACCCTATTCGGTGGCTGAATCTCCAAATTGAATCAGAGGGCCCTCTAATCTCTCCGAATCGAATCAGAACCCTCCAAATTGATTCAGAGAGATTCAGAAAGATTCGGAGATTCAGACATAGACACGGCTTTAAATGTTTTTTCTATATACCTCTAGGTAGCAGACAGACCTAGCTAGTAGGTGGCTCTGTGGTGCAATGGATAACACATTGGACTTTTAGAGGGTGAAGGGATTCAAAGGTTCTGGGTTGGAGTCGCGCTTTTCTCTCGCTGGGGTCACGTGATCCCAGCTGACTTCCCACCTATGGTGGGGGGGCTGGACCCGATGATCTCATGAGGTCCCTTCCAGCCCCTAATGTCTGTGAAATCTATGGATGCTGGGGCACATGGGGTGAAGCACTTGTGGTCCACTTCCAGGTTCACCGCCAAGCACGTGGAGGCCTGCACTCTTGTGGGATGCTCCATGTGCCCCAGCATTGCAGCATTCACAAGCCATGCTGGTACCTCGAGGTATGTAGAAAAAACATTTAAAGCTGTGTCTATGTCCGAATTGCTGATTCTCTGGATCAGCATCAAATCTTCAGATTCAGATTTGGCCGAATCAAATCAGGGACAGTGATCCGAATCAACGAATTGAATCACTGTCCATGATTTGGGCTGAATCCAAATCTGAATCGAATAGGGCCCGCTTTGCACACCCCTACCAGTAGCTTCATCAAAACCCCTGAAGAAACTCTGCCTGAGGTGACTAGTGCATGTCTGGACACTGTGAATGTCTGTATTGCAGACTATGACCCGCCGCGCTCCTCTGACTTATGCAGCTTGCCCTCTCTTGTATCCCAGGGTGGCCCAGGGAGTTGGTCAGTGTAGCACTTGATGCTCAGTGCTTACAGCTGTTTTTAGTGCATGGTTTACTTACCTGCACGGTGTGTAGGACAGGGATTGACAACAACGTTCCAGCCATAATAACTCTGAAATTCCTTGCTTTGGTGATTTTATAAGATTGAAACTTTCTTTCCGTGGTTGGGTTTATTTTGGAAGTTGACTTCTGCAAACAAGAACTGTAAAGACATATTCAACCTCATCTTCACTAAATCATGCCGTAATGTGTCAGGAACAAATTAAAAAGGGATGGAAAGCCAAACACCATGCTAAGCACTGGGCAAATATGATCTATGGGGCTCTAATTACATTGCTACTATATCAGGAACCTAGTAAGATTGTCTCACTGAATTAACAAGGTAGCAGGAAAACCACAGGATACATAATAAATACAAAGCCTGACACTGAATTAGCAAAGCATAAATGGTTTGATTTATACTTTACAATAAAATCCTTTTTATTTACCTTCTGAAGCAAATGCTTTTTGGCAGTCTCCTAATTTCTGTTTTGTTATTTGCTAAATGCGGGCTTGACAAATCATTAATTCTTAGGACTTTCCTCATTATTAACATGGTTGTATTCAACTAGCATTTTTTAAAAACATTTTAGCATTAAAACGATGAGGTATTTTACGCCTTACTGATTATAAACAAAGATGTATGCACATCTATTCATACTAGATTCTCAAAGGATGTAAATTAAAGTAATTTCACTAAGCTAAGCAAATTTACATCAGTTTGGGATCTGGACCACCTAGCTACTGAAACCCTGCTAATGCAGCCCAGTATGTCGTTAGCCTTCTTTGCAACAAGAACACACTGTTGATATCTGGGGAAAACACTTCCTCCCTGTGTCCACAGCATTATGCTTTCCTCAGTACCATAAGGCTATGTCTACAGAGCACATGACATCTTCTCTGAGCTAGCTTTGTGCTCCTTACCTCCAGAGCAGGAAGCAGTATAGCTGCATTAGCATGGCATCTGGGCTAATTAGCACCTGAGCTAATTAGCTCCACTGACAGAAAGGGCTTAGTATTCTGGGTGTAGCCCCACATTAGGCCTCCTATCCTGTTGACATGCCTCTGCATAGCATTGCTGTACAGACATACCCAAACACAATACATTCAGAGGTTCCCACCAAACAAACATTAAAAAAAAGAAATAAAAAAACCTTTGAACAAATTCTCATCTGGGATCAGCTGAAATATTTTGTTTTGATAAAACAGCTTTTTTTTGTTTCACTTCTACTTTTTTATTATATAATGCAATGTTTTAAATAGAAACTCACTTTAAAATGAAACTTGAAGACAATCCATTCCCAAAATGCAATATTTTAACATCACCAAGTCTTATATTCTGAAATGAAATTTTCCTGAAATTGGCACTGTTTTATGGCAAGCTGTCAATCCGATGAAACAGCACTGACTGAGAGAGAAGCATGATAGACAAAAGGTGGGCACGAGTGCTACTATTAGTTGCCTACCTCACAAGTGGTTTCATGCACCCCTGAGGCTGGGAGGTTGAGGCACTGTATCTCCCAGCTGCGGGGGGGGTGTGGGGCACCCCACTGCTGGCAGGTCCTCAGCTGAAGGGGCTGCCAGCTGTAGGAGCTTGCCTTGTGCTGCTGCCAGGATCGGGCTCCCTCTGCACTGGCAATAAAGCACGATGGGATCTAACGTGTGATCCCATGTGTGGCCTAGCAGGAGGTGTGACTGTATGAATCATGCATTAGCTCCAATTGCACCTTTACCTGCACGTGTAGAGGAGGCCGGACAGAGCACAAGGCAAAGGATGTCTATAGGCTCAGCTAGTCCACATCAAGACAGTTGTGCTAGCACTGTTCCAAGCCCCCTTGCCCACCTGTATGTATCCCTCCACCTCCTGTTGAATGTAACATAGCCCAGGACTTCTTTGGGGCAAGGACTGCATTTGAATTCTGTTTGTACAGTAGCGAACACAAAGGACCTCGGTCTCTGGGCCCAGGTTCGTGGGTGTTACTGTAACATAAACAGGAATGATTAATACTAGCACTTCCACTGCACGGCTCAGAGGTGGGGTCAGCTTCCTGTCCTCGCAGAGATGCCGGGGCCCACCTGAATTCCTCAGGCTGGCCACTAAGCAGGACTATTTCTCCTAAGAATGCACCTTCAAATAAAATAAAGGTCCTGATTCTTCACTGGGGCTCAACCATGGTCAGCAATAGGAGAAAGTGTCAGCTGCAGGGAGTCAGTTGTGGCTCCCCGGTCCTCTGGAGGAAATATGAATGGCAGTAGGCGGCTGTAGTTCTGTCATTCATGGAAAGTCAAGAGGTCATTTTAGCAAAAGGCCAAGTGCAGATGACATCAGCTCTATCAACCCATAGTGCTCCCTGAAGGTGTGCGGCAGGGACGGTTTCTGCCTCCTAGAGTACCCCCAACAGAGGGACACGGCTGATCCAACAATACATGTCCTATGGCAGCCATCCCACAGAAAGACCCTGGCATAGTTCCCACTGTGGTACCTCAAGCATTATCAAAGCCTTCACAGTTAATCCACAGATTGTAAAAGACAAAGCCCTTCACAAAAAGCAGTTGCTGAAATAAATCTGAAGCACTAATCCTTTCAGGAAGTAGCACCCTGGGCACAGATATTCCCCCAGAAGCAAGAGGAGCTACTTTTCAAAATCATAGATCCACCCATGAAAGGACCTAATTTTGGGCGGACCCAGAAGAGATCTGGGTACTCTGCTCCCACTGCACACACTGCAGACAACATCCAGCTGTCCTACACTAACACAGTGCTTCACCTACGAAAGAGCAAGGAGAAAAAAAGTGGCAAAACAGTCACACAAACACCTTCAAAGCTTCTCCTGGCACAGAAGGAGCTATCCAGTTTCCAACTGGTACATGCTGAGAGCAGAATTCCTGATCTGCTTCACCAAAATCGATTGTATACTATTGCATAAAGGAATCCTCCCTCCGACTGAAGTAAAAAATTATGCAAATTGCCAGCTCTCCTGGGCAACACTACCAGTTCCCAGTTCTGTTCAAGCAGTTTTAACAGCTGTAATGTAGCAGTATTGGCATCGGGGAAGTAAAGTACAGGATTCTAGTCCCCAGGATTCTGTTCCAAAAACCTTACCCGTGCCCCCTTTGTTATAATTGCAAAAAATAATCCATCCAAAGCAAGCAACTTTTCAATCAAACCTGTACAGCATCCAGTGCATATTCTATTATAGGAAAAGCATATAGGAGACTTATGGGACCCTGTGTGAGGTAGGGTAGCATCCTTGTCCCCATTCCACAGAAGGAAACCTGAGACAGGGCAATTAAGGGTGATGTTCCCAAAGCTCCAAAATGGAGATGAATGTACAGGTGCAAAAGGGAAGACATGGTATGTCTACATTGCATTCCCAGCATGTCTGGAGAAGGACAGTCCTAAGCCTGCCCCATGCACTTAGTCCTACTCTAGACAACAAACACAGAAGTCCCAAGAGAAGTCTTGGGTGGCTGTGAGGGGATGCCTGTGGTGCAGCTTTTGGGGAGCAGGTAGACAGGGTATGCTTGATCACATCCCTCCTTGGACACATGGGGATGTTCTGTAGATATACCTTGAGTCATCTAACTGGCTAGAATTGTTAATGTCCCTTCTCAAGAGGATCCAGCCCAAACAGCTGGGCTAGTCTCACACTAGCTCACCTATGGTGTGTGAGTACAAAAATGGCATGGCACAGAAGGCCTTTACTGGTTCCCTTTCATACCATCATCTGCCACATTTTCTCAGATGAGATGCATGCACTTTCTTTTTTGGAAGCAAATGTAGAAAAAGAGATTTTTTTTCCCAGAGTCATAGCCTCAAGCTGGCTTTTTCATGGAAAGGATGGATTGCAAAAGGGCTTCCAGTGTCTCTTAGCCACTAAGCTGAGAATGGCTATGAAAAGGTCAGCATTGGACTCCACTCTTCCTCCTTACTTGCTGGCAACCATCTTTCAACAAAGGGTCTTCAAGCTTTTATTCTAGTGAAGTTGAGTTCCCCACTTAAGACACACGCTCAATTTGGGAGGGCTGATTTTGGGGGAAAGGAGGGTGTGGCATGTGAATAAATACAGTATTAGCATGCCCAGAGGCCCCTTGCTGTCCTGGATCTTCCTTCCCTGGAGATGAAGCACTCATTCTGTCTGCTTCCTTTCATCTCTCTGCATCCAGAGGTCATTTGTTTTCACCTTCTGTCCACTTAACTAAACCATAGCAATCTCCAGAGCTGCAATCTTTGGCCTATGATATATCTTTTGATCTGCTTGCTGCCATCTGGGAATAGGTCTCATCCATACTCTAAGACTCAGCACATGTAGGCTGCTGATGTACTAGTATCCTATGAAACTGGCTGCTTTGAGGCATCCTCTGGGATGCCTGACTCTCTGTCAGATATTCACAGTTGAATAAGCAACAATTTTCCAGAGGTGAACATAGCAAACAGAAGTCACTGGGCCCAGGCAGCTCTCCACAACATACGTTGCCTTTTCAACCCAGCGTGGAAATTCAAGGTAAATTCATTTTCTTGCCAAGGAACATTCTCCCGGCTCCTGCATCCAAAGTATTGTTTAAAGAGTATGTTTCACTTGATTCTCTCGCTCTGCAATTTAACTGGCAAGCTTTGCTACATGCAGAAGTAGAGATGAATGTACCATTGTGAACATGCGGATCTTTTTTTTTTTGACAGAATCTTGTTGTATGATGAATTTCCTATGACCTCCCCATGCCCCCAATCATGAGAACAAGATTTCAGGGTGGGCAGGGCATGCAAAAAGACAGAGCAGAAAGGATGCTGTGATGCTGCATACACTGCACTCTTAGGTATGATTTGTCTTCACAAATCATGATTTGTCTTCATGATTACTCGCTGTTCTTCTGAATTATTATACGAATTGGTTGAATACAGGACAAAACTATGCACTGAATAATATAACTCGGGCAATAATGTGTGTTTTGACAAAAACATTAACTGGTGGATATTGTTTTGCCAGCAACAGGTACTGTCAAACACAAAAGCTCCTTTTGCCTAATAAATGCATTTATTAAAGTCAACAAATACTGACTTTATTTGCCATAAATATTATTTCATGAATAGCATTCAACAGGCTCCAGTTCCTCCTCTTGGGATTCAGGATGGCATTGGCCTTAAGGATGGATGCAGATGCCAGTGGCTAAAATTACTTCACCAGGAGTTAAAAGACTTGGGATCCATTCTCGGATTTGTACTGTGTTTCTGTGTGTCCTTCAGCATGCTGCTACAGCTCTCTGTGCCTCTATTTCCCCACCTATAAAACAGGTAAAATAATGCTTGTCTTCCCTGGTAAAATGTTTGAAGTCTTCAGATGATAAAAGCTATTGAAAAGTGAGGTAATAGTAACAGAGCTGCTTGAAACATGGACTCATTTATTTTCATGAATAAACTCCCCTGATTTTATTGCAAAGCCTAGTTCTCAGGTTGCAAGCCATCTGCTCTGAAGGGATAGAGGAAGGGGATTGGGAAGAAATACAACAAGCATTATTTTTTCCTTTCATGCAATAACTAATCACCAAAAATGTCTGGGAATGTCTCCTTGCTAAAAAGGAGGCTTACTCCCAATGGAAAGGAGGGGTCATCACCAAGGAGGACTATTCGGCAGTTGCTTGGGGATATAGGGGGGTAGTTAGGAAGGCCAAGGCAGAGATGGAACTGGGACTAGCTTCCCGGATTAAGGACAACAAGAAGTCCTTTTTTAAATACATAGGGAGTAAAAAGAAGGCCCCGGGTAATGTGGGGCCCTTGCAGGACGCGATGGGGAATCTGGTTGTCACGCCAGACGACAAAGCCAACATATTTAATGATTTCTTTGCCTCTGTTTTCTTCAGTAAGGACCAGAACTGCCACCTCCCTGCTAGGCCCCCATTGGGCCCCGAGGGAGGCACACCTGAGCCCAGGGTAAGTGAGGATCTAGTTAGGGAGCTGCTGGAGGGGCTGGACGTTTTTAAGTCAGCCGGTCCGGATGATCTCCACCCTAGAGTTCTAAAGGAACTGGCCGGGGTCATTGCGAGTCCCCTGGCACAGCTTTATGAGCACTCGTGGTGCTCTGGAGAGGTGCCGGAGGACTGGAAGAGGGCCAACATGGTTCCCATCTTCAAAAAGGAGAGGAAGGAGGACCCTGGAAACTATAGGGCAGTCAGTCTTACCTCGATCCTGGGCAAGCTGTTCAAGAAAATTATTCTGGCACACATCCAGGAGGGGCCAGCAGGGAAATGCATGCTCAGGGGCAACCAGCACAGGTTCATCAGCAGCAGGTCATGTCAGACCAACCTGGTGGCCTTCTATGATCAGGTCACTAAATCATTGGATGCAGGGGTAGCAGTGGATATAGTCTTCCTGGACTTCCAGAAGGCTTTCGACACTGTCTCTCACCCCGTTCTCATTAGGAAACTGGGGGACTGTGGCCTAGACACCCACACAGTCCAATGGGTCACCAACTGGCTAGAGAGCCGCACCCAGAGGGTGGTAGTGGATGGGTCCTTCTCGGCCTGGAAGGACGTGGGCAGTGGGGTCCCGCAGGGCTCGGTCCTCGGGCCCGCCCTGTTCAACATCTTCATCAGTGTTTTGGATGAGGGGGTGCAAAGCACCCTGTTCAAATTTGCTGATGACACCAAGATGTGGGGGGATGTGGGCACAATAGAAGGGAGCAACAGGCTACAGTCGGACCTTGACAGGTTACAAGGATGGGCGGAGGAGAACAGGATGGGGTTCAACACAGACAAGTGCAAGGTGATGCACCTGGGGAGGAACAACCGGCACCATACCTACAGGCTGGGGGACTCCCCTCTTGTCAGCACGGAGGGGGGAAAGGATCTTGGAGTCATTATTGACTCCAAGATGAACATGGCTCAGCAGTGTGGGGAGGTGGCTAGGAAGGCCAACTGTACCTTGTCGTGCATCCACAGATGCATTTCAAGCAGGACCAAGGAGGTGATCCTCCCCTTCTATGCGGCACTGGTCAGGCCGCAGCTGGAGTACTGCGTCCAGTTCTGGGAGCTGCACTTTAAGAGGGATGTGGACAGCATCGAGAGGGTCCAGAGGAGGGCCACTCGCATGATCAAGGGACAGCAGGGAAGGTCCTATGAGGAAAGATAATGGGACCTGAACCTGTTCAGCCTCCAGAAGAGAAGGCTGAGGGGGGATCTTGTGGCCTGCTATAAACTAGTCAGGGGGGATCAACAGGCACTGGGGGAGTCCCTGTTCCCCCAGGCACCGCCAGGAGTGACCAGGAATAACGGTCACAAGCTGGCGGAGGGAAGGTTTAAGTTGGACATCAGGAGGCGCTACTTCACTGTCAGGGCAGCTAGGATCTGGAACCAGCTTCCAAGTGAGGTGGTGCAGGCTCCCACCCTGGGGGTTTTTAAGAGGAGGTTAGATGACCATCTTGCTGGGGTCGTTTGACCCCCAGTACTCTTTCCTGCCATGGCAGGGGGTCGGACTACATGATCTGCCCAGGTCCCTTCCAACCGTAGAAACTATGAAACTTTGACAAAGGAAGGCTGGGCCAGTGGTTGAGAAATGAGTGCACACTGGTTTAACTCTGTTCTGCAAAAACTTCCTGTGGACTCTTGGGCAAGTCAATTAATTTCCCCTTCCCTTGGCACTAAATAGATTACCTTGGGGGTGTTATGATGAGCTGCTTAGTACAGTAATGAAGAACATTTCAGGACCTTGGACAAATCATCTAGCTGTAATTGAACCCCTGGCAAACTATTGTGCATTAGCCTGGAATCGGTAAGATGGTACCATACAAGTTACCCTTCCCTCTTTTTTGGAACAGTCCCTTTCCTTGTACATGTTCATACTCATATTGGGCTCCTGCTGTCTATCCAAAGGTCACAACAACATCAGAAAACATCACCCAGCATCAAAAGGGAAATCAATCATGCCCATGCCCTTTATGATGTATAAAGATGTCCTTTTATCAGAAAGATTACTGCCACATAGAAATATCAGGGCTATCAAGTTTTGACAGCCCTGTTTTCTGTTGGAGGATACTTTGGAAGATGGGGGACAGGAGAGACATCACAGTAGGCTGAAAAGTGAGTTGCAGTTTTGCAAACTCTAAACTGAGAGAAGGAAATGAAACTAGGATTGAAGCAGGACTAGGATTGAAGTGAGACTAGGTTTAAAATGAGACTAAAATTAAAATAAGACTAGGATTAAAACTCATTTTTGGTGTTAAACACTAACAGATGGGGAGTTTTAAACTGAGTCTGACTAGATATCCCTTCACTGTGTGCAGAGAAAACTGCAGATCCTGCTTTTCCTATTGTTATGATCACCAGATAATACCTTTGCACCTAGTCTTGGCAGTTTTTTCTCTTGGTGTTTTGCGCAATGCTTGTCTTGAAAGAAAATGCTGCCACATTGTTGGTTTCTTGAAGTACACCTTGGATCAAGCTGTGACAAACAGCCAGAGAGTGTAATCTCCTTTTTAATCACTCTAGAGTCAATTAGTGAGGCAGAGCTGTGCAGGAAGAATCAGAGAATGACATCTGGGGTGATACTCTGTAAGAGGCAATTGCTAGTAGGCCACTTAGAAACATCTCTGTTCCAGGATCAGTCAAATGTGTGTGTATATAGCACCAAGAATATTCCTGATTCCTTGTCATTGTCTTCACCTCCAAAAGAAAGCTAACACCTCAAGACTCTAGCATCTACCAACCAGCAGAGTGGCACATTGAACCAAAGCTGCATAAATACAGAATAAGATACAGCCCCTGCCACAATGTGCTTAGAATCTAACTAAAGCAGAACAGGGGAGTGAACAGAGATGTGCAGAATAATGTAACTTGCCCAAGGTCACAGAGGTGCCCAGTAGCACTGTGCAAAATTTCACTGGCCATTTCATTTCAACACTGTTTTGACTCATTTCGAAGTCGAAACAGCAAAAAAGAAGTGAAATAGAAGCCATCAGAATAGCCTCAAAACAAAACGAGGCTAGTTGAAACATTTTGAAAGTCAAAACGTTTCAAACATAGCGCTGGGGATAGGAAGTCAGTCCAGCTGGGCTGACTTCCCATTCCTGGTGCAAGATCTGGCAGGGGACAGGAAGTGAGCCCCGCTGGGCTGACTCCCCATCCCTGGCGCTATATTGCACCAGCTGGGTTGACTCCAAATGCCGGGTGCTAGATCACGCCGAGGGCAGTCACTAGATCTAGTGCGGGGGATGGAAAGTCAACCCAGCTGGGCTAACTGCCACCCCCAGTGCGATCTGGTGCCTGGGCTGGGAACTCAACCCAGCTGGGCTGATTTCCCATCCTGAGCGCTAGATCGTGCCAGTCATGTAATACTTCTGTATGCAAGTACTAATGACTGCACAGTAACAACTGCACAGTCTGTGTCTTGTGTACACATGGCCAGTGTCTTTGTCCCATTAGATTTACCACCCTTAAGAGTATCTCCAAGCAGAAAGAGGGCAATTAAGGCCTGATCTTCCTGTTGTTAAAGCTAAGTAGAGGGACAGACTCTGCATCATAAAGAAGAAGTAAAGGGCACCAAGTCTTCTTTTCTTCTCTTTTTGCTTTGCGGTTCACCTTTAAAATGCAAAGATTTCTACTAGCATACGTTGCTTCTAAACTTCATAAGACTGCTTCCTCTGAGGATAGCAGCATGGTATCATCTTCTCCTGCTAAAAAATTGTCTGAGAATAATAATCAAACCCCAGTGAAATTACAAGAGGCTGAAAGTAACACTGCAACAACCCGAGCTTCCTATTCCTGCACACAGTTAGACAGAGTTGTACTCCAATGGTCTTAATTCTCAAGGCCACGTTCCTAAATAAAGACCTCAGCAGGTGGGGTATGTGCTATATTGATCTACAAATGATCAAATATTTATCATTTGGCAGCTCAGTGAAATGCTCTGGGAATTCTAATGTGTGTTTTACTTATGTTTCATAGCTCTCAAAACACCTTTCTGCTCTGTTGACCAGTAGAGACTAGGATTGTGGCTGTCAGTGTTGAGAACTGGTTAAGCAAATAAGTGATCAGGAACAGATGAGCAGGCAGAGAAATGCCCACCCATATCTATAGAATGATGTGTCATCTGAAATCTTTATGGGTTTCCATTCATTTCGTCACCCACTAGTAAGGCATCACTGTGCCCCCATTTCCAACTGCAAATAGAGTGTAATTCTATTCTATTAGCCCACATACGACTAACCTGTTCTAACCAAGAATATAATGAATGGTGAGAAGTGATCTTTCTAGTGGTGAAATATTACTATCTATCTCAGGGGTGGTGGTGGGGTCACAATATCTAGAGGGACACACAAACAGAAAAAATATATGGGACATCTTCCTACCTACATTTGAAGAACCCTCTCCCATGTCTTTCAAAGATGAACTCCAACTGGAAAAAGGTACACAGGAGAGCTATTAGTATGATTGATGAGATGGATACTAAAGAATCTAGGCTTTGGCCTAGCAACATTAAGACTTAGAAGGGATGTGACTGCTGTCTATAAATCCCACATCAGAAGAATAACCACCAGTGAAGAGAAAGTGGCATTTAAGCTGAAGGACAATGCTGGCGTAAGAACAAATGTATGGAAACTGGCCTGGATTAAAGTTGAGATGGAAATTAAAAGAAGGTTCCTAACTAATGCAGCAGTGACATTCAGGAGCTGATATTCAGAGGGAGTTGTTGGGGTTCAGTAAGCCAAATTGCTTTTAAGACGGAGCTCGACACATTTGTGACCAGTCCCCTGCAATAGAAGGGACTACTTGATGTTCAAGGAGATCCCTCCCAACTTTTTGTTTCAATATGAGATGATATTGCATAAAAATTCACAGAATATTATTTGGTCATGTGTTCATTTTTTTCTTCTTTCAAACAAAAAGAATACTGTTTTGATTTGGGGGGGGGGGGCATTTTCCCCTCAAAACTTTTACCCCTCAAAAAATAGGAGGCAGACTAGGGGAAGATGTAAAGACAGGGGGAGAAAGAGGTTTCCTTCCCATGAAAATAGATGCTATTTTTCTTTCTGAATTTTTGTCAAAAAAGTTCAACCCAAGTGAATTGTTTGGGGTGAACATGTCTGTGTTCACTGAAAGGCTATTTTCTGTTGATGGGGAAAGTTTTCATGGAAACCTTTAGTTCAGCCGAGTGCTACTCACATTGATCTTTACTGTAACCTGTTGTTATGCTCTCCCCTTTTCCCCCAGATAACTGTTTCATAGAGACCATCCCTAAACAGCTGCTCTCCTGACTCCTTCACCTCTGTAGTAAGTGCTCTTCTCTCTTTACCCCAACCTGTTAACCACAGTTACTGCCTTCTTCCCCTCTTTGGCTGATACCCCTCTCCATCTTCTCCACACACTGCCCAGAGTCTGTTGACCAGCTTGGCAACTTCCCCCTTTGCATGCTCCTGAAGTGCACATGCTGTTCCAAGAGAGCCTCCTGCAGGTGCTGAAGTCTTCAAAAGAGGAAGAGGCAGAGCTTTCGCCCCATGTCTCTTCCACACTGGTCAAAAGAGCCATTGCTTTCCCTGCCAATAGAGGGGAATGTCTTCTACCTCATCATCATGCTTGGCCAGAGCTGTGAGGCACTGTGCTCATTGAGGTACTGTGATTTTCTGAGATCCCCCCATGCCAGGGAGCTCTGGCCTTCCCCCTTGCCACAGTATGACTCGAAATATTCAGGTCTGGTTTCTTCCTAGCTGTAACTACACCAGAGTCAATGGATTAATGTAGCCTGGTTGCTGGAGCTTATGTAGATGCCTTGGGAGGTGGAGAGCATGAGAAGCCTATTCTGCCCTGCAGCACTTTTGCGCACCGAGTGCATAAGTCAGACTTCCAGTCCCTCTGCTCAGAAGGACTCTGCCTCTTTAACACCCAAATACAGCCTCCTTCCACCTGGCAAGGAAAAAGGTGCACCTTCCCAAAACCTCTGGGAACAGGTGTTTTGCCAAGGAACTGTGGGGTGAATTCTGAAGTGCACTTATTCTGGGCTGTATCTAAATTGCATGATCATGTCTTACGTCCTCGTTAGCACCTAGACCAAGGCTTGTCATCTCTAACCTATTACATCATATGAATAAAAGTACTCACAGCTCAGCAGAAACCATTCTACATTTGCCGCAGCATTGTTAGAAGTCACTGACCAGTTTTATAACATTATTTAACTTTAATAGTGCAGGGCAAGAACTAATGTCACTGTGATGACTCAGTTCATGTCCTTATGGATTAATGACCAGAAAATATAACCTTCTCCTCTAAAACAGCACATGAATCTCACTGCTTAGACCTTCTCACCCCATTCTGTTGCAAATGAAGGCAAATGTGAAACTCTCAACAATGTGAACGTATCCAGAATTGGGCCTATTAAATTCATAAACATAATTAAAACCAGTATGAAACAGGGAACCAGAGGCTCCTGTTACATGAATAGGGAGATTGAAGCAGAAACATCCACAGACAGCTGAACCTGGTTTACGCAGGAGAGTAAGCAGGTAGGGACTTACAAGTGCTTACTGCAAGGCTAGCTGCCTAGCAATCAGACAGTAGGGCAGAGGCTGAGGAAAGCAGCAAAGGAGTAAATTCAGCCTAGCTGCAGAAACAGCAATAAGCTGCTCAGTTAGCTGGAAAGACACACCTGTGGCCCATCAGGGGAACACTTGACCAGAAGAGAAGGAGCCCAGGGGAAATAACCCTGGGTTCCTGAGGCAGAGGGTAGTGCAGGCCTGAACTCTGCAAGTGAAAGAGCTCCTGCTAGATCAAGCTGGTAAGGAGTACGAGCCGCAGGCCACGTTAGGTATTTCCAGGGCTAAAAGAGCCAGTGAGGGGGGAGGAGGCTTCTGCCATGGCACGGTAACCTAGGGGAGGCTTTGAGATTTGAGTTTAAAGCAGTTGATTTTATCTGTGTTGTTTGTATTGCTGTTTTAATTTATACAGGAGGGCCAGGTGGTGGCTGAAGGGGTGGAAAGGAGGACACAGGAGTGCCTGAGAGGCACACCAGGTTTTGAGCCCTTCTGGTGCAAGGGCAGGGGCAGGAGCTCAGACGGAGTGACAGAGGTAGGCTGTGGCTGCTGAAAGGTTTAGACTGAAGCCAGGTGGGCCCAAAGTATGAGTCTACAACCAGAATAACCTGTAAGCTGAGGCTAAGAGGGCCAAACCTATACAGAAGAGTAAATGGTGACACAGTGACACCTGCAAGACATGGGTGTGGGTATGGGGGAGGCTGGAGGCCATGACTAACACCCTTAAGATGATTTAGTAATGGAGGGCAAGGGTGGTGCCAGCCAAGAATGAGAAGTACAGATGGAGAAATGAACAGACGCTCACTTTGGGGCCCTGGGGCAGCCTCCTGAAGGACTGAAATATAGATAAAGGCATGGCAGGAGAGACAAACAATGGAGCTGAGGTGAGGCAGGGGTATCGTGGCCACCAAGCAGCATCACAGCTGCCTTTAGGGCCTGTCCTTTTATTCATCCCAGATTCCCAGTCTGGTTAATGTAAAAGGGGTTTCTCTCTGAAACAGCTGCAGGGACAGATGGTCCAGGCAACTAGAACCAGCCCCAGTCCCCTATAAGTCTACAGTCCACATGAGACTCTCATCAGCAACTGCAGCACTGTGTTGGTTTGCCCTGCAGGGGACAAAAAGATTGGGTAGTGGCCCCTAGAACCATTAATCGGGTCACAAACAATTAATCTGAGTGCTGGGCCCTGGGAATGTTGTGTCATTATGAGCAATGTGCATAAGTAATTTCATTTTGCTGTCTTAGAAATCATAGAAAATTCAGGTTGGAAGGGACCTCAGGAGGTCATCTAGTCCCACCCCCTGCCAAGCGGGACCATCCCCAACCAGATCATCCCAGCCAAAGCTTTGTCTAGGTGGGTCTTAAACACCTCCAAGGATGGAGATTGTACCACCTCTTTGGGTAACCTGTTCCAGTGTTTTCTACCCTCCTAGAGAGAAAATTCTCCCTAATATCTACCCTAAACTTAAGACCATTGCTCCTTGTTCAAACCTCCCTAATATCTACCCTAAACTTAAGACCATGTCTCCTTGTTCAAACCCCTGCCACCACTGAGAACAGTCCAGCTTCATCCTCTTTTAAACCCCCTTCAGGTAGTTTAAGGCTGCTATTAAATCCCCTCTCAGTCTAGAGAAGAGGAGACTAAATAAACCCAGTTCCCTCAGTCTTTCCTTAGAAGTCATGTGCCCTAGCCCCCTCACCATTCTTGTTGCCCTCCACTGGACCTTCTTCAATTTATCCACATCCTTTCTGTAGTGGGGGGCCCAAAACTGGACATAATATTGCAGATGTGGCCTCACCAGTGCTGAATAGAGGGGAATAATCAATTCCCTGGACTGGCAGGCACCACACTGACCAATGCAGCCCAGTATGCTGGTACCTTCTTTCCAACAAGGACCCACTGTAGGCTCATCCACCTTATTGTGCACTGTAACCCCCGGGTCCTTTTCTGCAGAGCTTCTGCCCAGTCAGGCAGCCCCTAGCCAGTACTAGTGCCTGGGACTGTTTTCTCCTAAGTGCAGGACTTTTCACTTGTCTTTATTGAATCTCGTGAGATTAGATTTCTTCTCCCGGTATTACTGTCTGATGCAGGTAGCTGAAGGCTTGTCCTGCTTGGGTAATGGAATAACTGTGCTTTTGAGAGCAGTATCCACTCCTGGGGTGCCTTCCCAAGCAGGGTGGAGTCCTGAGGGTTACCTCAGGCATGTAATTTTGAACATAAGATCCATTCACCCAGTCCCAGGGGTTCCCCACCTGGTGTTGGCAACACTTTGCATTCTTTAATTTTGCCATAAATAGGCCACACAAGGTGAGAAGCTGCAGGTCAGCCAGCTTCATTTCTAGGGCAGCTTGATACTGCATCTCCTTGCAACAGTGGAAGCATTTGCTGTGCTCCTTGCTATCACACTTAAAGGCACCACAAAGTGGGTTTCCTGGCACAGTAAAACTTTTTGCTGGAAATTCCAATCTCTGAAGACAGTATCTAAGAAAAGCTATGGACCAATGAGTTAATTGTCACCTGGGTATTATGGGCCACATGAAAGGGGGTAGGGGTAGAAAGGAATCAGTCTAGGTGCAGCTACATGTGCAATTAATGTGCCCTAAAGTTACTGTGCATTAAAATAACACAGTAAACTGCGCCCAGGAACGTGGCTACATGTGCATCCACAATGGGAGCAAATTTGCTCCCACTGGAAGCAGTCAAGTCCAGAGCTGCTCCTGTTCCTTGCCCTGCTCTACCCGCCCCTGCTGCAACCAGGGGGAGCTCCAGGCTCCCCTGGTGCCAGCCCATGGCTGGCAAGGAGCACAGGGCTCAGGCCTGGGCTCTGGGGAGCAGGGAGGAGCTGTCCCAGAGCAGGTAACAGCTCCCAGGTGCATGGAGTCTGGATCAGGGGAGCTCTTTGTCCCTGCAGCACTGGACCAGGAACTGAGAGACTCCCTGTCCCTTCAGCCCTGACACTGCCCCTGTAGCACATGCCCCATTTGGCTTCCACTTCCCACCCATTCCTGGGAGGAGCTGGGAGCTAAACAGTGCCAGAACTAGATGGGGGCGGGGGGGGGTGAGGAGCTGAAGTTGGGGAGAGCAGCACTGGGAATGAGGGGGGAGACAGCAGGGTGAGCAGCACCTCTGGCTCCCTGTTTCATGGGCAAGGAGTGGGAGGTGACTGGGACATGCGCTGTGCAGGCAGCAGCAGGGCTGAGGGGATGGGAAAGCTCTCTGTCCCTAGCTTAGCACTGAAGGGACAGAGAGCTACCCTGTCCCAGCACTGCTCAGCTCCTGGGAGGAGCTAGGAGCTGAGCAGCACTGGGGCCAGGAACAGAGAGCTCCCCCAAGCCAAAGCGGGGGAGAGCTCTGGACACTACTGCTGCTCCGCCATGAAGCACCAAAGCAGGCCAGTGCCACCAAACCAGGCTGCGATCCTGAGCTCTGTACCAGAGCTGCGGACAGCTCCCCCTTCATCCCCGCTCCGTCCCCCCCTGCTGCCTAGGCTGACCAGGCACAAATTGCTCCGTCAGTGTCTACACGTGCACTACTGAGCAATAGTTAATGCACAGTTCATTTAGTTCCTGTATTTTTTGGTACTAGCAAACTGTACAATAGGCTAATTTACTGCTCAGTAAGTTCTGTGCATGCGCAGACAGTGCTGCTTTCCTGCACCTTAAATTAGTTTAATGCATAATAAAGTGTTTCATGTAGATGTGCTCAGTGATAACCTGATTCTGCTCCCATTGAGGTCACTTGAGTTTTACCGTACTGTTTAAGATACCGAGAGGGCATCACTGCATTGGGACCTCCCAAAAAGCATTTTGGTTATGAAGCTCCTGGAGAGCACATGCTGCAGTGCAGCTGCACAACTCTTCAAACAGAGCTCATGTATGTGTCTACTTCTGTGCACTGTAACCCCCAGGTCCTTTTCTGCAGAGCTTGTGCCCATGTCCTGACACTTATCCCCAGCAACATCCTCCCAAGTTCTACTTATCTTAAAAGATGGGAGAGAAGACAGGATAATGGCATCTTTTCCTTATCACTGGCCTGGAGAGATGGCCTGGCACTGAGGATGACAAGCTGTTTGTGGAAGTCCCTTAAGGCATACCTGCAAGTTACTGGAAAGGCGATACCTTTACTCAGAGAGAAATAAAATGTGAAAGGTTATGTGTTTAGGTATTTGGGACTGCTCAATGAGCAACCTAAGGAAAGAATGGAATGGAATTCAAGCCCCAAGTTCTGTTTTGATGATTTCAAAGTTTTGCCTATTTTGGAGAAATCTGCATACTGAATTTAAAGCTGTGAGATAGCATAGAGCTGCCTGCACATAGTGAGAAGGATAAGTGACCTCCCCTGCTCATGTCTGTGCTGGTTTTTGTGCTGTGACTATGTGCTCCTTCCCTAGGGGGAAAGTTATCAGTTGAACTGCATGTACTAGCAATCTGAACACCAGAAGCTCAAATCTTTCACAGCACAAATCAGCATGGTCCTAAAACAGAAAGGTAACTGTAACACATCCTGCTGCCACATTTTGATAGAAAACTCTGCATAAAAGCTCCTACCTTTGATAAACATGAATTAATAAATCCCAATTCTTTTTAACCTCTTAGAATCCAACACATTAATATCTGGAAGCTTATTACTCAACACAAGGAAGCATAAATTGGTAGAGCAGTGATCCCTAACTTTCACCAGCCCAAGGATAACAATCCTGAGAAAGCAACATGCTGCAGGCAACCTCAGATTTTGCTGTCTCTGTCCAGCTGGACAGTAAAAGGTGTCTTAGTTTTACTTTGTGGCTGTACAATGTTGGAGGGTTTCATAGGCAACATGCTTATGAGTCTGAGGTTGCCAGCATGGTGTTGCTTGTTATCGTGTTTATACCCTGTTTACTGTCTTCAACCAGAAAAACAAGAGCAAACACCAAAATAGCTAAAGTTGGTTACCTAGATATGGCATTAATTGCCTAAATGGCCTGATTTTCAAAGGGACCTAACTTCAGGCATTCCAGTTTGAAATGTTAGCCCTCATTTTAAACTTCCATATACAGGCACAGACAAGAGGCCAAGACCCCCTGAAGTCCGCTTAGGCCTTGGTTATTGCTAAGCTATTTTATGCAGAAACTGCTTCGATATTGCAATGATGAAGCAGTAGCACAAAACCCAGAGACAGACAGATGAATGGTATTGAATTCATCAGCAGGTTGGTAGCTCTATCAGATTATTCATTTATAATGCAAGATTAATATATTTTGTCCTCTTCAGAAGTGCTGCGAATACAGAGAATGAGTTCTCTCATTAATTATTATTACAATGTTGGATGTGTCTTGCTTGGGCAAAAACCCTTGGAAGAAACACTTTTCATGTCACTTTCAAAAGGATGCCATTTCCTCGGCAGGGAAAATTACTTCCTAGGTTTTGTTATGAAGGAAAAATAGATTCCTTTGTGCAGGTTGGTGAGTCGAACGAAGCCTTTCCTCTTTGCTGCCTGCTCTTAGAATTCCGGGTATCTATTTATTAAATCTAGTTCTGCCTTACTTAAATCACAGAAGGGGATCTCTAACAAATCCAAGCTGAACACACATTTAAGATAAGTATGAAAAGACCAGCCCTGATTCTGATCTTACCTATGGCAGCGTCAATTCTAAACAACTGCACTGCACTCGGCAGCGTTAACTGAGATTAGCCACTTGCTGTATAACTGGTGCCTCTCCTTGTAGGGAGCAACAAAGCAGGTGTTGAACATCTGCGACTGATAACACTGTCTGCTTCTTGAAATTACTGAGCCACAGTCCTGGGGCCCTACCAGGCCAACAGCATCCTGTCCTTCCTTAACAAAGTTTCTGCCATGCAAGTGGCATTTTAAAGCTTGAGGATAGACAGGAAAGCTTGGTGTAAACTTTCATGGCTCTATTGCCTTCTATGCAACTACAACAGTCTGCTACTAAGATAGGAATGTGTCAGAGGACTATCCCACTGTATAATATATATCAGGGGTATCAAAGATATGGCCTGCAAGCTATCTCTGGCCTGTGGAGCTGTACGATTTGGCTTGTGGGTCTCAGACCAACTCCTTGTGCCACATATGGGACACATCACTATGGCACTTGCTGCATGCTGTGCATGGACCTGGCAGCTCAGGTGCTTCCCATAGCACAGAGGGCCAGTTTGGGGTGTTCATTTCATGCAGCACCCCATCAGATTGACCCAGTATGCTGGCTTCTGGGCTCACCCAGATCAGGCCCACAGACCAGTCCCATGCACCAGCACTAACATGTAGGGCATCTCATGTAGTATGTACCCCCACCAGATCCACACACAAGCCCTGGACTTGTGACACCTACTGCACACAGAGTGCAGAGCTGGTCCAAGACATGCACTGCATGAGGTGCCCACACTGGACTGGCCCTGGGCTCTGGCTCTGGTACATGAGGCCAAGCTGTAGACCTGATCTGGCCTGTAGCCATTCTGGCCTGCAGACCTGGCTGAGTTTGACACTCCTGATATACATCAAAGATCATCTCAAGCTGACAGTTTTGGATTCATATCCATGTTAGGATTCATATCCAGTTTTGGATTCATATCCAGGATTCAGGGATTTGCGGGTGTGGACTCTCCAGGTCATATGGCCTAAAGCAGTGGTTCCCAATCTTGGGTCACGACCCAAATGAGGGTCATGGGGACAATGCCAGTGGTGCCGCACACAAAGGACGAGCCGCGCCGTGTGCCGGGAGCTTCCCCAACACTGGGCCGTTGCTACACTCCGCTCCCAGCAGCAGGTCGAGGCAAAAAAAGGTTGGAAACCACTGTCCTAAAGGAAGAAACAATTTGTGAAATATGAACCCAGCTTTGGGTTCTGAAAACTCCCAGAACTTCAGGTCTGTGTATTCTCTAGGTTTAAATTACAAAAAGGGAGATTTAGATTAGATATTAGGATGAGAGTTCTCAATCTGCAAGTACCCAAGCACTGGACCAGATTTGCCTAGAGAGACTGTCAAATATCCATTATTGAAAATTTAAGTGCAGTTTAGACAAATATGTCTGGAATAGTTTAATCAGAGATAATGCCTTGAGTAGGGGGATTAGACTAGATCAGGGTAGGCAATTATTTTGGCTGGAGGGCCACTTAAGGAGTTTTGATAAGCTGTTGAAGGCCACAAGGGTAGCCTCTCCCCTTGATGGGTGCTCCTCCCCCTAGTCATCATCTTGAGGTCAGAAGTCCTGCCCCTAACCCCTGACCTTTGCCACTGGAAGTACTCCTCTTTTTTTTTTGGAGGGGGAGCATCTTGGAACTGGAAACAAACCAAATCATATATTGAATGTCAAATATCTGCTAAAATATATTTTAATTTTATTTTTAAAAATATTTTTGTCCTTATTTATGTCTTTGCATAGTGTATATAGGTGTGTGTAATGGGGTTTGTGAGGGAGTGTGGCTGTGTGTATGGGGGTGTAGGGTATGTTGGAGAGTGTGGAGGTGTGTATGTGTGGGGGTGTTGTGGGGGGCAGAGTGTGGGCATGTGGGGTGTGAGGGAAGGTGAAGGGTGGGGGGGTGGGGACCCTCCACATACCCCTCCCATGGTGCAGCAGCAGCAACAGCAGCAGGTAGCAGGCCCTTGGGGTGCTCATGGCCCGTGCAGGTGCAGCTGCCTGGCAGCACGTGGCTCCAGCCAGTTCTGGGAGATGCATGTGGTGGCAAGGAGCGGAGCCAGGCCGGCCTACCTGTATTATGTGGGGCTCCCTATGGCTAACATGCAGATCCTGGGACTCGTTTGCCACCAGGGAGAAGCCCTGTGCAATGGAGCCAGCAGCCTGGCACACTGTCCACCACCACGTGCAGCTCCTGGGACTCCACCAGGAAATAGGGAGAGGGGCTCCCCACCCCTTACAGCAGTGTCCCGAGAGCTGCACATGGTGGCAGGGAGCAGGGAAGGCAGCTGGCTCCATTGTATAGGGCTTCCCCCTGGTTGCACATGAATACTGGGAGCTGCATGTGAGCCACGGGAAGACCTGTGCAATGGAACCAGGCTGACCTGGGCACCATGCTCCCTCCGCCCTGCTGGATGCAAGCCCCAATCTCCGGGCTCTGTGCTCCCGCCAGCCCCAGCCCCACACTCCGCACTCCTGCCCAGCTGCAGCTTCCCCTTGTCTGCCACCGCTTCCCTACTTGCTGCCTGGAGCAAGTGTTGCAGCAGGGACATGAGGAGGAGCTGCTGGAGGATTGAGGAGCCAAGCAGGTTCCCCAGCAGCTGCCGCAATGACAGCAGCGGCCCCACCTGAAAGCTGTGCATGTTGGCCAGGGCTGGGGCCATCCCACACATGAGGGTGGGAGTAAAGCACACAGGCTGGGTGGGTTACAATTAATTGGTGGGCACCAGCAGGCCAAATGAAATTGCCTGGTGGGCTGAATCCAGCTCACAGGCTGGATTTTGCCTGCCCCTGGACCAGATGCTCTCTCAAAGTCCCCTTCAGCCTGATTTTGCTCTGTCTATACTTTTCTCCTCTAGTATTGATTTGGGCAAGTCATTTAACAAGTATGAGCCTCAGTTCCCTTACCTCTATAATGCGGAAAATAATGCCTACCCTCCCTAATAAACCACAGAGAGATTTGTGGTGGTTAGGTGCCATACAAATGCCGGATTATTATTAAATGCTATGTAGTAGTATATTACAAGACAATTCTTTCAGGCAACTGAAGTGCAAGAAAAACGGGCATTATCACTTCACTAAAATCTTTACTGGCATTTATTTTCTTCACACACACCAGCCCTTTGAACAGCTTTTCACTTTGAATCCAGGCTCCCTAACAATTAATCAATATTTAACCCTGACCTACTCAATTATTCATCTAAGCAACAGTCCCATATCAACAGCAATAAAAAGCCCCAGCAAAATGCAAGAGCAAGGTAGCCATTCAAAACCCTCACAAAAATTAAGAAGAAGAAAAAAAGGAGGGGAAAAAGGTGAATCAACAGTAAACAGCACCCTGTAAAAATAAAGGTCATGAAGAAATATGTATACAACATTTTTGCAAAAAGGACTATCGCAGTTAGTCAACTGTGCAATTCCACTGTCTTCAAATTATGCACTTAGTCACAGTTACTAAAATTGTGCAGTCCTTCTGAAGGCTAATGGGGACAGGGCATAGTCTGACCTAAGGACTCTTATTACTGGTGGTGATGCATGAGGGAGAAAAAGGGGAAAAAAAACAACTTGACTTTCAGATCCAAGGTTGAACTTACAGAACTTGCTACTGGGAATATACATACATATCTCCTTCTACTGGGAAGTGAAACAAATTTGAATAAAACACAAAGACATGAAACCAAATGGTGCCATTTTACAGTCACTATTTTTTTACAGTAGGATCATAGGAAAGTGGAGCTGGAAAGGACCTCACAATGTCATTTAGTCCTCTTGAGTCAGAATCCCTGACTACATGGTTCCAGTCAAGCGTTTGTCGAACCTGCTCTTGAAAATTTCCAAGGACGAAAGTCCGCAGTTTCTCTAGGTAATCTGGCCTAATACTGCCTCATAGGCAGAAAGTTCTTCCTATTCTCCAACCTAAATTTCTCTGCTGCAGCTTGAAGTTATTGCTCCTAGTCCTGTCGCCTACGGCCAGAGAGAAAAACCCATCTCCATCCTTTCTAAAATTGCCCTCCAGTTATTTGAAGATGGTTACCAAATCCTTCTCTTCTCCAGAGACTGAATCACCCTAAATAACTCCTTCAGCCCTTCCTAATGAGCCTTGCTTCTCATTTTAATCATATTTGCTGCTCTGCTCTGAGCTCTTTCCAATCTATCTACATTGTTTTTGAAGTGTGGGCTCAAACTGGACACAGTATTCCAGGTGAGGCTTCTCCAGTGCTGAGTAGAGTGGAAAAATCACATTCCTTGATTTGCAGGTGACACTCCTATTAATACAACCCAGTATGCCGTTGACATTTTTTTTTTGCAACAAGCATACACTGTTGGTTTATATTCAGTTTATGGTCTACTGTAACCTCCAGGTCCTTCTCTGAAGTAATGCAGACTATCCAGTCATTCCCCAGCCTGCATTTGTGCAAGTAATTCTTCCATCCCACGTGCAGGACTTCACACTTGTTCTTGTTGAATCTCATCTGGTTGATTGCAGATCATTTTTCCAGTTACCTAAGTCATTATGGATTCTCATCCTGCTCTTCAGAGCATCTGAAAATCCTCTTAACTATGTGTCATCCACAAATATGTTGAGTGTGCATTCAATCCCATTGTCCAACTCATTACTGAAGATATTAAACATGGACCTAAGGCAGACCCCTAGAGAAACCCAATCGATACCTCCTCCCAACTAGACACTGAAGCACAATGACTGAACCAGTTATGTATCCACCTTACAGTATTTTCATCTGGTCTATAATTCTTAGTTAATGAGAATAGACAGTGTCAAAAGCCTTGCTAAAGTCAAAATATATCACATCCACTACTCTCCCACCATCCACAGAGCCTGTCACGTTATCATTGGAGGAAATCAGGTTGGTCAGGCATGACTTCCTCTTGGTGAATCCATGCTGGCTCTTCCTGTTCAACAGGGATCCTGGTTTTCCCTGATAAAAAAATTGAAAATTGAAAAAATTTGAAATGTAATTATAGATTTAGGGGTAAAAACCCCTAAATCTATCATTAAAATGAAAGGCCCACCACAACCTTCCCAGTCCTGCTGGTGCCCATCACTCCCCAACCACAGGCCCATAGCCCTTCCGGTGCCCCTTACTCCCTACTCCCAGCTGCCTGCCCACTGCAGGCTAGGGCAAGGTGGGGAGGGCTGTTCCCCTCTGCAGCGCACACTCCCAGGGGGCAGGGGGGACCTGTGCCCCTCACATCTGTGCACAGGATGGGGGCTACACACTGCCTGCTGTGGGCTCCCACCCAGCTGCTCTCCCCCAGCACCTCCGCAAGCCAGCGTGTGCCCCACTGCTGCAAAGAACAGTGGGGCTGTGCAGGAACCTGCCTGCTGCTGCGAGCTCCACACTGCCCTGGTGAGACGTCCCCTGCCTGCGTAGCTGCGTTGGGGGGTGGCAGGACAGGGTTGTGCACAGGAGATGTGGGCTGCATGGAGCTCACACCAGCAGGCAGCTTCCCGCACAGCTCCACTGTTCCCTGCAGCACCGGGTCACACACACTGGGCTGCGGAGGCCCCAGGGGAGGGCAGCAGAGTGGGAGCCTGCAGCAGGCAGTGCGAAACCCCCATCCTCAGCACAGATCTGGGGGGTATAGGTCCCCCCTGGGAGTGCATGCAGCAGAGTGGGGACCAGCCCCCACCCCCGGCCTGAGCCTGCAGCAGGCAGCCCGCCCCACCCAGCCCCTGCCCCGCGTACAGATCTGCAGGGTGCACATGCCCTTTGCCCACCCTGCGAGTGTGAGCAGTGGTGGGGAGCCAGTCCCTCCCACCCCAGCGCGATGCCTGTGGCCCCATCCCATGCCCTGCCAGGGCCCTGCAGCCACACATTGTGGCCCCAGGCTCCCACGC
>NW_005841968.1:2692879-2705609 GCF_000455745.1 Alligator sinensis | reverse complement strand
CTTGCTCTCCTCTAGCTGCTTCCCAAAAGATTCCTTGAAGACTGGAAGATGGGAGGAGTGCACTCTAAGCAAGCTTGCAGATGACACCAAGCTGGGGGGAGTAGTAGCTACACTGGAGGGCAGAGCTAGGATTCAGAGTGACCTAGACAAATTACAGGATTGGACCAAAAGAAATCTCATGAAGTTCAATAAGGACAAATGCAAAGTCATGCACTTAGGACATAGCAATCCCATGCACTAATATAGACTGGGGAAGGGCTACCTAAGCAGCAGTTTTGCAAAAAAGGACCTGGGGTTACAGTGAACAATAAGCTCAATATGAGCCAACAGTGTGCTATTGTCATGAAGAAGGCTAACCGCATGCTGAGCTGCATTGGTAGGAGCATTGACAGTAGACAGAAGGAAGTGATTCTCTCTCTCTATTAGGCACTGGTAAGGTGACATCCGGAGTACCATGTCCAATTTTGGGTTCCCCACTATAGAAAGGATGTGGACAAATTCTTGGGAGAGTCCAGTGGAGGGCAACAAAAATGGTTAGTGGGCTGGGGAACATGATTGTAGAGGAGAGGTGAAAGAACTGGGCTTACTTAGTGTAGAGAAGAGAAGACTGAGGGAAGATTTAATACCAGTCTTCAACTACCTGAAGCGGGGTTCAAAAGAGGATGAAGCTGGACTATTTTCAGTGGCGGCAGATGACAGAACAAGGAGCAATGGACTTAAGTTGCAGCAAGGGAAGTTTAGGTTAGATATTAGGAAAAACTTTCACTAGGAGGGTAGTAAAGCACTGGAATAGGTTACCCAGAGAGGCTGTAAGATCTCCATCCTTAGAACTTTTTAAGACCCAGCTAGACAAAGCCTTGGCTGGGATGATCTAGTTGGAGATGGTCCTGCTTTGAGCAGGGGGTTGGTCTAGATGACCTCTTGATGTCCTTTTCAACCCTAATGTTCAATGATTCTATGTTTCTATGACCTGCTTCACAATCTTACCAGGTATCACTGGTCTGTAGTTCCCCAGATCCTCCTTCTTCCCTTTCTTAAATATGGGCACTCTATTTGCCCTGCAGACTTGAAAGTATCTAGACCAGGGATTGGCAACATTTTTGGGCAGAGGGTCAAAAACACCCACAACCTCAACTTGTAAGATGTTAGCGTGCCAGGGGCAGATGGTGGGGGAACTGCAATGGGCCTGATCCTTGCTATAGCAGCGCAGCCACTTCCTGGCCGTCTGCCGTGAGGCATGTACGCCAAGCAAAATGCCTTCATATGCCTTCGTATGCCACACTGGCACATGTCCCAGGAATTGTCTACCCCTGGTCTAGATTCTCTAAGTAATCCCCAACCTGCCATTACTCTAGGCTGTTTGTCTCCTTCCCTATCTGTGTTGCTAATTGCATTTGTCATCTGGTATCTACCCCGTTAATGTAAACCAGGGGTGGGCAAAATACAGCCCGCGAGCCGCATCCAGCCCATGAGGCCATTTTATCTGGCCCCTGGAGTCCCTAAAAATGTTAGAAAATTAATATTTATCTGTCTGGGTCTGGGCTCGCCTGTTGGGGCTGCGTGCAGCAGCAGCAGCTGCGGCCCCTCCACTTGCCATGCCAGGCAGTGTTTGCTGCTGCTGCCCGCCCGGAGCTCGCACGCTGGGCAGCGGTGGTAAACACTGTGTGGCACAGCAAGCAGGGGGGCTGCAGCTGCTGCTGCTGTGCACAGCCCCAATGGGTGAGCTCGCAGCTGGCACAGGGCCCAGGCTGGCAGCACGGCTGGGTTACAAGCTGGTGCTGAGCGCAGGAAAAGTGGCCCCTCGCCCTCCCCATGGCCAGCGTCCCGCACTGTACCTGCTCACAGCCTACGTGGGGCTGCCTGTGCCTGCTCAGGACAGCCCCACGCAGGCTGCGAGCTGCTGCAGCAGGGAGCTTGGACCACAGGGGAGGGGAGGGGAGGGGCTGCTTTTCCCCACACTCAGCACTACCTGCTGGCGAGCAGGGGGTTGGGGCTGCACCCTGCCCCCCGCCTGTACCATGGGGCTGGCGGGCACTGGGAGTGAGCGGGAGCATGGGGCCCACACCAGTGTCCCAGGGCCAGCACTGTGGGGCCCAGAGCAGGGCAGCAGGAGTACAGGGTCCCGGCCAGCAGGGGCTCTATGGAGCCAGGCCAGCTCCCCACTCCATGCTGACGCAGCCCAGCCCAGCTCCACAGACCCCTGCCAGCCTGCACCCCACTCTTGGTCCTGCCAGTGATGGCCCAGAGACATTGGTCCCAAGATGGTGACCTGGGGGCGGGGCACCTGTCAAAGAGCTGGGCACCAGTCAAGGGGCAGGGGTACCCATGCGGCCCTCGACAGCTTGCCACAATTGGGTAAGCAGCCCTCCACCCGAAAGAATTGCCTCCCCAGTGTAAACTGAAGTAAAAAATGGCATTAAATACTCCAGCCTTCTCTGCATTGTTTGTGACTAGATTGCATTTCGTATTCTATAAGGGACCTGTGGTTTCTCTGGTCGTCTTATTTTTGAGATACCTGTAGATTTCCTTTCTGTTGCCTTTTATGTCCCTTGCCATATGCATCTCAAATTATGCCTTTCTAATTTTCTCCCTGCATGCCCATGTGATACTCTTGTACTCTTCCCTAGTACTACGAACAAGTTTCCACTCTTCGTAGGATTCATTTCTGAGGAAGAGATTGCTGTCTAGCCAGGCTGGCCTCCTGTTGCACGTCCTATTCTTCTATCACATTGGGATAGCTTTCTGCACTCTTAAAAGGTCCTCCTTAATGTACAACCAGCTATCCCAGTCAACTTTTCCCCCTGGACTTGCTTCCTGGGGGATCCTGCCCACCAGTGTCCAGAGTTTGTTAAAGTCCACTTTTCTAAAGTCCAGTGTTTTTATTCTCCTGCTATCCTTCCTTTCTCCTTGTAAGATTTTGAACTCTGTCCCTTCATAGTCACTGTCACTCAAGCTACTTTCCACCCTCACATTCTCAACCAGTTCCTCCCTGTTTGTGAGCTGTGAATTGAGACAAGCTTCCCTCTAGTTGGCCTCTCTACCATCTGTATCAAACATTTATTCCCACCAGATTCCAAGATTTTGCTGGACTGCTTCTGCATTTCTGAATTTCCCTCCCAGCAGATGTCCTGATAATCAAAATCTCCCATGAGAACCAGGTCCTGCAATTTGGAAGCTTCAGTTATTTAAAGAAGGCATCATCCACCTCCTTGTCCTGGCTTGGTGACCTGTAGTAGATGCCCATCATGGCATCCCCCCTACTCTCCCCTCTGACATTTACCCAGAGGCTTTCAACAGGCCTTCCACTTCATACTGCACCTCACAACACCTTTATATACAGGGAAACACCTACTCCTTTTTATCCTTCCTGAACAAGCTATCCAGTCCATGTCCATACTCCACTTTATACAAACTATCCCACTATGTCTCCATAGTCCCTATTCGATCATAATTCTGTGATTGTAATAGGACCTCGTGTTCATCCTGTTTGTTCCCCATGTACTTCTTGCATTCATATATACACATTTTATATATACATGTTTTATATAAACATATAAATACACATTAAAAGTACAACTACACATTAAAAATTCTCATTCATGGGTTTATTAACCTGGAGGCCACAACATTCATGACCTACAGCCAGATTCAGATGGATCCAACCAATTCACATGAGAATTGCAACAGAGTCGAGAATCATTTTGCTGTTGTAATATGAGGCCAGGGTATAGGAGTCCAGCAGGAACTGGGCAGTGTTATTCAGACATCTACATCATTCAGCATCCTGAACTCTAATTAATGGTCCAGGAGTCTCTGCACAATACAACGACAAATAACACTTTGGTCTTTACATTTTTCATCTTCTAAATGTTTTTTCTTTCTAATAAACTTCCTTCCTGATGCTTTTAAATGAAATTCCATTTAGTACTGAATGCTCCTCCTTATATTGAGCTGGGAATATGCTGTCACAGCCACCCCGTGCCAATTACCTTAACTACTTTCTGCAGTCTCATCTTTAGAAGCAGTTGTAGGAATCACATTACATCTGAGACCAGAAAGGGTTTACTTTTTTTTTTTTTTTAAATCAGGCTGATATGTACATAATTATCTTCGGACTTTGCTCCACTGCAAATACACTAAATACTCTACCGATTGTTAATGCAACATTAAATCAGGGTGTCAAACTTCCCCCCCCGACCTCATCCCAGATCCGACCATGGGGCTTCTCCCAAGCCAGGTCCTTTATGCAATGTGTAGTTAACCTGTGCAAATCATTGCCACAGGAGGTGGTAGAGGCAGGTAGCATAGCCATGTTCAAAAAGGGACTAGGCAAATTCATAGATAATAGATCTACTAATAGCTGTTGAACAGAACGGTTGGAGATGTTTCCTCTGACATGTCTAAACTAATAATTGTGGATGCCAGAGAGGGTAATAAATAGGGGATAGATATCTCTAGTTAAATGCTCTCCCTCTAGCATCCACTTCTGCCACTGTTGGAGACAGGATCATGGGCTAATAGACCATTGGTCTGACCCAGTATGGCACTTTTTATATTCTTATCCATACCACGGTGGCTCCTCCTGGGCTGGATCTATGGAATCAGCAGCAGCCGTGGTGGGCCTGGGTCTGGAACCAATGACACAGGTCCACATTCAGGCAGTGGTGGTGGTTGGAGATTGGACAGCAGCACAGGTCCAGGAGTGGGCAGCAGCAAGGCACGTGAGGCATGTATCTACACAGCCCCTCGTTCACCTCCCTGTGCAAATGTCCATGTCCACTGGGGTCTAGGGACCCTGAATTCTGTAACAGGTTACATCCAACTGGCCATGATCCCAACTTCCTGTAGCCCACTGGACCAGAGGGCCGACTAGAATCGTTCCACAAGCTGGATCTGATCCATAGGCCATATGCATGATACCCCTGCACTAAATCTTTCCCAAATTTTTACCCTATTTGCAAATCATGCTGAAAAATTAACCTCCATATTTTTGAAGGAGGGGATGCTTTTCAAGACTCTTCCTGTAAGGGTAGTAAGTTTTATGGTCACTTTTTGGTAACACTGGCCTCCCATGCAGACATGATTGTTTTTTACACCATCATGAAAAGGTCAGTCTCCTTGAACACATGGGCATTCAGTTTCTTTTAGCATCCCTAAATCACTCATCTTCAATTTTGACCTTATTATTGGAAAAAAAGTCGTGCCAGCACTACCTCCTGCTTTGCGCAGGGGGTTGGACTAGGTGACCTCCTGAAGTCCCTTCCAACCCTAATTTTCTAGGATTCTCTGATTCATTGAGGCACTAAGTTGTCACCAGTGTTACATAAGCATCTATGGACCACACCTGGACCCAGCTGGGTTTTACAAGAGCCTCTTAAAATGCACAGGGGCTTGCATCAAGATCCACACAGATGTTTACGCACCAATATGCCTAAGCAGATCTGAACCTTGGCCTATATATGCAAATAATCAAAGACAAGCCATATTCTTTGGTGATATTTTTTTATGAGATACAGAATAAGGCTGTTTTATTATGAAAGTTAAATATCATTTGTCTTTTTACAAATCACAGTGCTAGTCTAAACAGACCAGTTAGGAAGCGGATGGCTTCTAAAGGCTGTGGATTCCCAGGGGCAGAATCATTACATTTTCCAAATACTTATCATAATTATGTTTTGTTCAGAGATTAGTTGAGTTATCCTCTTGGGATCAATTATGACTCATCCAAAAGCCAGAAGCAAAAGTTCTTCAGTAAAATCCTATTGGAATGGATACCAGCTGCTCACAACAATAAAGTATTTTCCCCCTCCACAATTTAATGTGCTACTGAAGTTATTAAAATGTTGCTCTTGGTCATTTTTCAACATTCTGCAGAAACTGCTTCAAGGTCATTATGCCTGACAAATAGAGAATAGGATATGCAAAAACAATTTCTCGAGGTGCTTTTAACCAGGTGCAGTCTATTTAATAAGATCATGTGGTCTACTTCAGAGGAATTAGCCATGTTTGTACTAAAGGTAGCAATAGGTTATAGCATTAGAATGGAAGAGCAGAAAAATTCAGAGGGCCAAATTCGGACTGGCTATGGATCTATAGAGGAAGCTCTAGGTATAAACATTTCCAACTCAACCCAGCCCCCAGATCCCAATTGCAAGGGCACATCTAGGGCCAGATCAGTGGGGCTGCTGCATTTGGCAGCAGTATGGGTCCAGGCAGGGCAGCAGTGTGGGTCTGGGGCTGTGTGGCTAGCTGGAGAGTCACTGAGACAGCGCAGAGCTGGGAGCTTGTGGTGGCATAAGCTCTAGCCTAAGGTGGCTCTGCACCATTATATGTCCTCAGCTCTGTGCAGGTGCCTGGCTAGAGCTCTGCACCGCCGTGTGACCTTGGCTCAGCGCTACCACACACTCCAGGCACTGCTGCCCAATCAGCATTATCACACACTGCAGGCATTGCTACCCAACCAGTTCAGTGCTGCTGCCCAAATGTGGCTCTATGTTACTGCCCAGTGGCATAGAGCTCTGGCCCCTGGCAGTGTCAGGGGCATATAGCAGTGCAGAGCCAAGCGCATGCAATTCCACATCCAGGATTAGGGACTAAGTGCAAATGCAGACTGGCTCCCTAAGACACCCCTGATTTAAGCATTGCAGCAGCAAGTAGCAAACTACAAAAACCCACGTGCTGAGCTGGGAGTGAGTGACCTGGGATACTCCAAACGAAACGGGGAACACAGCAGTGTGTCTGGACACAAACCCCTCATCATATCATAGATGCCTGGTATGAGCTTCTGTCTACTCAGGGCTTGTCTACACTGTGCAGTAGCAGGTCCCAGTGAGGACAGGCTGAGCGTACTTCTCCCATGCCCTCTTCAGTCAAGTCTGCAGGCATGCTCCAGATCTAGAACTTTGCCCATAAGGACTCTGTGGGTTTGTCCCCTCTGCTGTTGAGATTTGGCCAGTGTACACCAAAGAATTCAAGATCCAAGGAGGCAAACAGAATAGGCACAAAGAAGCCTGACTCTGAGTCCTAGTGGTTATGGCATTCAGCTGGGAGGAAGGAATCTTGGGTTCCAGTCCCTACTGCCAGGAGTATTCCTGCTTCACCCACTGTCTGTCTAATGTAAAATGCACAAACTGCTTTGGGAGTAGGGACCATACCCCAGGGCTAGGGACAGAAGTTACACATAAACCAGTTTAAGTGATCAGAAACTGGTTTAAACCTGCAACAGAACAGAAGTTTAGTGTTCATAAACCAGTTTCAAGATGGCCAAAGCTAGTTTAAGATAAACCTGGTTGAATGTAGCATCAGGCTTAACTGATTTAGGTCAAACCAGTTTATGGAACTTCTGTCCCAGACCCCTTCCTGGTTCAAGTTAAATTACAGTCCCCCAGCATCCCAGGATGCTTTGCAGCCCTGGGCTGGGCTGTGCTGTCTGCTTGAGCAGAGCAGGGTTAGCCCCGTCCCTCTGCTCTCTAGCCGGAGCAGTGGGGGCTGGATGACAAGGGGGTGGGAGTGGGAAACCACCCCCACCCCCACTTCACGGGAGGTGCTGCCCAGACTGCTGGCTGGCCACACCCCCACCACTTGGGGAAAACTGCTACTTCTGTCTGTGCCTAGATATCCAGGTCTATGCAAAGAAAGCTTATCTTGGGACATGAATGCTACCACACTAAAACAGAAGCATCTTGCATTTACTTGCTTTAGTGCCACAGTAGGTGTTAAACTTCCAGTAGGTGTTAGCAGTCCCAGTGCCACCACAAGCTACGCTCATTCCATGTGACTTTTTCCCCTATGGGTGGATTTCACGTATGTGCAGAGGTCCAGGTGAATATTAAAACCTTGGCTAACAGCTAGATTTTACCTCACTTTAATGGTCTGTTTTACTGCTCTTGTTTTAAGAATATATTTTTGCCCTGAAATGGTGAAGCCTCTACTTCAGTGTTCCCAAATTGGGGTCAGCATGACCCCATTATGGCCTAATTTCCTCAACATGACCCCATTTCCTCAGCATGGCCCCTCACTCCCAACCCACAGCCCCCAACCCCTGCGACACCATCTGCTGATGTTGTGACCCCATTTAGAGTCACGACACACAGTTTGGGGACCGCTGCTTTACTTAGACAAGAGAATAGTTCAACCTCCTTAACCTTCAATTCTTGGGCTTTTTCTGGGATTACCAACAATAAACGTAACCAACCAATTGCAATCTGGATCCCCTTGGGGTTGGGCTGAGACCTCCAGCTAATTTCCCACACAGGAGAAAACCTTTATCAGTCCTCAGACCATTATTACTTGTCTGTAACTGGCTTTATGAGATCTAGGAGAGTATTCTCATTTGCAGTAGAAAACTCGATAAAATGACTTTTAGGATACAGGTGCCTTACTTCTTCAATATGCTAAAATGCTTAGTGTAAAAGAAGTGCATAGGGAAGTGGTCCTTCTCTGCACAGAATGTTTCTCTTTGCAGAAAGAAATGAAAAACTGCCTGCAATTCTCAACAGTTAGTTCTGTCCATTACAAAATGTGCTTTTCCAGCTTAAAATTACCATGGTGTCTTATTCATTGTGACAAGTCTACTTATCCATATCAATAAAACTGCCTTTGTAAAGGAAAAGATTTTGGTGGGCAATTTCTTTTGTCATTTCCTTGCACCAGAAAATGGTTTACCTATCAACTCTTCTTGCAAATACCATAAGTCAATCAGCAATAAGGGTAAATCAATGGCATGAACCAAACAGGTCGATGACAGATGCAGCAATTAATTTAGCCCAATAGACTTTTCAGGGTATCGTTTGTCTAACAAGCAGCAAACAAGCACAGTGACATCAATAGCCTTTCAGGGTTAGGATGACCTATGATAAGAGATAATTGGAAGTAATTATAAATATTAGATTTTAGAGTTTACAAAGATTGAAGCAGAGAAGAGATTGATTATTCCTGTGAAAAGTCATTTCTCAAATAGCTGAAGAGCACTGTATGCACACAAGAAAAATATCTTATTTCAATTATCCTGGATTCAAGCACAGAGGCTGAGAGACAATACATGTATGTGTGTTTAGTCAGTTTTACCAACAAAAAATGAGTGCCACCTTATCTTAAATCCAATCCCATCACCCATTTCCATGGCATCTAAGGCCCCAGTCCTGTAACTGGCTCTGTCCTGGCAGATTCCTGCAGCCTCCTAGCAGCTTCTTTGATTCAATGGGCTCCCTGTGGGTATAGGGCTCTGTTCACACAGTCAGTAGCAGTAGCAAAGGAAATGCATTGGTGGGAGTTATGATTATACCAAATGACAGCGCATGTCAAATTCTGAAAACCCCAAATCCTTACATGAGTTCAGTCAAACACCTAGATGAAGACACTGACAGCTGTGTTTCACAGAATTGAATCTATAGCTTTCACAGAGGTGTACGTGAGTACCTACTTCCTACTGAGCAGCCAAAAGCATCAGCATTTCCAAAGGGCCTTCACAACCATATGGAGGGATCTTGAGAGCCTAATGCAATGAAAGTGCTTGCACCTAAAGTAGGATTTAAGCTAGCTTTAAGCTCTTAAGTTCAACACTGCATTCCAACTCCCCACTTCCACTCCCCCCAAAAATCCCTACTCATTTGCTTAACCCTGGAGCATGTCCATTTTGATCAGAAAGTCCACAGGAGCTGATAGTCTGCCCACAGACCCCCATATAAGAACTTAGGGGTCAGACTATTCTCTCCATGGGTAGGGAAGAGGCAAGAGGGACAGGCTGGCCCTGCAGGCTGCAGGAAGCAGAGTTCCAGGGAGAAGCAGGGCCTGGCAGGACAAGGAAGAAGGACTCCAGGCTGCAGAGAAGCTGCAGGAAGCCCCTGCACCACCAGGCAGCCCCAGGTAAGTATTTTGGGGCCTTGCATGGTAGTTTTGCCATGGTGTGGTGTTAGCCCCAGGATGGGGAACCTTTTGTTTGAGAACAGATGCTCATATCTTTTGTTGTGTTTAAATACTGGAGGACTGGACTGTGGCTATGGGGCACAGGAGGCCACTGAGAAGGTCACCAAGGGCACCCCAAGTCCTAGACCCATTGAAGGTCTACGGACTGTCGTGTCCGACCACAAAGACTGGGGGCACAAGCCCAAAGCCCATGAGGGTGAGACCAGGGGCCGAAGAGCCCATAGCCCATAAGAACGAGACTGGAGCTCCGGCCTAGGAACCTATGGTCCTGAGAGGCAGAGAGGCCCAGCCAAGGTTAAGTGGGCCAAAGCCAGGGGGGACTGAGCTCAGACAAGGGCCTAACACCCCAACTCCCCTGCCCTCTTGGGACAGCATCCCTGTTCAATCATAATATCCAGGTGTGGCAGGAAAGACAACAGGGTGGAAACCTGAGAGGCCAAAAGGAGCAAGCAAGTTAGGGTCTAGGTGGCTGATAAGGGGTGACTTTGCTGCCCCAGCGCTGGACCTGCTATAGCCCTGTACCCAGCAGAGGGGTTGGCACGGGGAGAACACTGCATGTACAGCCCCATGGACCAGCCCTGTGTTCTGGCTCTACGACCATTCCAGACTGGGCCATGGTGGAGCCAGCATGCAGAGCCAGTGCACACCCTGTGCAGCACCCACATACTGGCTCTGGGGCTTGCTGTGCATGAGGCACACAGGACTCGCACAGGCTTCATACTGCGTGTGGTGTGTGGCCTGGACTCGGCGCTGCAGAAGGCATAAAGGTCTGAGGTGCGGACTGCGTGCAGTACCTTGGATCAATCCTCTTTGCTGCCTGCAATGCCAGGTCCAGCCCACACACCACAGGGAATTTTCACACATTCACTTTTCATACAATCTCTGCTTGGTACCAGTCATTTAGTAAGCATCTTTAACTAGCTGCTCAATGCTAGGCAGTAAAGGCGGGCTTAGATGCCATCACAGAACTAATAAAAGAACAGGAATACAAAAGTCCATCCCCAAATTAGTTTAAAGCTTCTGAGATACAAACTGTAAGGTTTCCCCCAGAAAAATTACTATCACAGAACATTAAAATTACCTTATGTCCTACATGAATTGTCTGTTTAACAGAGGGCCACCTCCTGAGCTTGTTCACCCTGGATTTACATTATATTATTCAGCAGAACTTGTCCTAACTAATATTGGAATAGGTCTGGGAAGAAGCAGGCTCCCCGCAGAATCACAAGAATTTCCAGGTTCAGGGGATGTACCTGTGCTGAGAAAACACATGTAGGAAGCTGAGGAACAATATAGTGGAACAAAAAGGAAAAATAAGTAGGATAATAAAGAATAGTAGGGGGCTATCATGTGCAGTGGCGCATTCACAGTAAGCTAAAAAGGATTGATGTGCCTCCTTGTATAGGTCACTGAGTTAGTTAAGAAATGGCTGCACAAATAGGCAAAGAGAGAGACTGTCAGGAGGCTGTCTAGGCAAGAACGCATATCACTGACAGTGACAAACCAAAAGAAAACACAAAAAAGAAAAAAAAACATTAAAGCAGCACAAGAAGATGAAAAGGGAAATTAGCCAGGCACCAAGAGCATCCCGTTAGAGCAAAATTTGGTTTTAACGACCACTACTTGTAGTCATCATATGGCCTTAATGAACAATTTGTACTTGCCAAAGCCTGCTTCCAAGTACAAGCCACCATGTTTGATGCCCTTTTAATGGTCCATGGGTTTCATTTGTAACAATTCAATTAACAATTGGGCTACAGTTGCTCTAATCATCATCTACTGTTAATAGTGTTTCTGCACTGTCAAGTGTTTCACAGTTTGTTAAACTGAATTTTGAACAACATTTTTTTTAGAATCAAAGACATTCTCAGTGTGAAAAGCTTCTGCTGGGGAATGGGCTTGTGAGAAGAGCTAGAAGAAAAAAAAGAGATGGAACTAGCAATGCCAATGAGCTACTGCAGTAATTATGTCTTTTGAACCTAATTTTTGACTGCAAGGGGTGTATTATGTATACAATCCATAGGAGACAGAGAGAGGGAACTTAAATTTTTAGGAATAACTTTACAGATACTGTGAAAAAGAAAAGCATTGAAATTCTGGCAATCAGCTACGCTGGCAGGTGGAACTACAGCCCAGCAGGCCCAATTCCTGTTTTCACTCATATAGATTGGGAGCAAGTCAATGGAATTACACTAGTGTAGGAAGAGAATTGGACCTGGTATATAACTGTAATGACCAAGTTTTGGCAAGCATTTCTTAGTGCAACACTGTGTGCCTGTATGTGTATGTGTGCGCCCAATATTCCTATTCAATATATTTCTTATATTACTGTCATGCCCACACTGTCCATTGAACTTGGCTTCCTCTATAGTGCTAAGCACTAGGGCTATGCGAAGCTTTGGGTGCTGTTATGATTCGGAGGAGATTCAGTTCGATTCTGTGGCTGAATCTCTGAATCTGAATCAAATCAGGGGACCAATTAAAAGGTCTGAATTGATTCAGGAAAGATTTGGAGAGCTTTGGAGATTTGGGCAGTCCCCACTGGCTGCAGCAGGGTGCTGGACCCGGACTCCATGCTGGTAAGTAGGGGGCGGGAGAGGGAGGGGACTGGAGGAAAGGGGAGGGAGCCATGCGGGGGACCCAGCCAGGCCCCATCCCCTGCCTGCTCCCCCAGCCCCTTGAGTGACCTCGAGCCCCTCCTGCTCTCCCAGCCTCCGCTTCCCCCAGCTTCCCTGCCTGCCCCAGTTCCTGGTTGTTTAAAAAAAAAAGTCCCCACTCACCGGGTGCTGCCAGGTGGGGGGGGTGA
>NW_005841968.1:2686841-2692869 GCF_000455745.1 Alligator sinensis | reverse complement strand
CAGCTTCCCTGCCTGCCCCAGGTCCTGGTTGTTTAAAAAAAAAAGTCCCCACTCACCGGGTGCTGCCAGGTGGGGGGGATGATCCCCACTTCCCCACACTGCCTGAGGGGCTGTGCCATGAGCCCCTGACCCCCACCCACTCTCCCACCCCTGCCCCCCATGGCTGGCCTGCCAGCCCCCGCCCCCAGGCCCTTTAAAAAAAAACCCACCCCCCCCCCCCAGACTCCCCAGCTGCTGCAGCAGCCTCAGGGCTTTGGAGGGCTCATGGAAGAGCCCCCTACACAGTGCAGGGCAGTGGGGGGACAGCGGGGATCGCCCCCCGCCCCCACCGGGCAGGAGCCGGTGAGCCCTGGGTGTTTTGTTGTTTTTTTTTTTTTTAAGGTCCAGGAGCTGGGGTGGGCAGGGCAGCCATGGTGAGGCTGAGAGAGTAGGTAGGGGGGCAGGGGGCTCGTGCCAGGGCCCCCCCATGTGGCATGGGGCAGTGGGGGGAAGTGGGGCAGAAGCCAGTGAGTGGAGGCTTTTTTTTTTTCACAGAGCTGGGAGCTGGGGTGGGTGGGGCAGCCATTGAGAATGGGTGGGGGATGGGGCCTGTGCGATTCAGAGATTCACCTGATTCAGCAGCAGCCAAATCTCCGAATCAGATTCAGCCGAATCGATTCGGGACAGTGATTCTAATCACCAAATCAAATCACTGACCCCCAAATCAGCCAAATCCAAATGCAAAGCGAATACTTTGGGCTTCGCACAGGCCTACTAAGCACCACACAAATGCATAACTCAGACTCTAAGTTGTTGTAGCAGAAACTGACTTATTCAAACACTTGCAAGGGGATAAAGAGGTATGGAGAAGAAAAGATATTTCCTCAGGCTCACAGCAGTATTCTTACCAACTGCCTCAGCCTACAATGCATTTGAAAATCATAAAATTGACTGGAACGTGACTTTCACATTACATTTGTAGTGCATTATTTTATCACACTTTGTTTAACATGCTCCCTCTGGGAAATGCAAATTGGCAAATATACATATACCCATAAAGTTCAGCACACTGCTTAAATTTGAGGCAAAGATGATTTTTTTTCAGGCACATCTAGGTGGTTTTCCACGACTGCCTTAATTTGTTAGATGTATATTTTGGCACTCGGTATTTACATTTTTTTAATACTTGAAATTCAAACTATTGCACATGTAGAGACGGAAGCAAATTTTATCTTGAAGGGGATATGGGCTATCTGGCTCTCTAGGGACCTGATCCTGGGAGGTTCTTCAAAAGCAGTCGAATTGAGCGGTATTAGAAGTCCTTGATATCTTATAGGCAAGGTCCTATACAATGGAATCTGTAAGCAATGAATTGCAATCTGACTTTTTAATCCTTGGAGATTTTTTTAGATTTTGCAGCTTTCCTGGTCAATCCATGTGTGGTTTCTGTGGTAGTCTAACACAGTGGTTTTCATACTTCCTAAAGTCAGGGAACCCTCTCATATCACTCATTCTGCCACAGAAGTCCTACCCCAGCCCTAAAGACTGATGTGGAGCCAGGTGACATGGCACAGCAGTGATGGCACATTGCCTCCCAGCCCACTCTGCCATTACCTCAGTCTCTTTGTGAAACCCTTGATAGTCCCAGGGGTCCATGAACACAAAACACTGGTCTCACATAACAACTAATTGTATTGTTATTATAGGTGGAACCTCAAGTGTCACCTGGTTTAACCTGCTGCCCAGATGTAGAATTTGATGCTCCTAAACCATCCTAGACAGAGGACTGTCCATATCTCTCTTGACAGTCTCCAGTGAAGAAGATCCTAAGACTTCTTGAGGCAGCTTGTTCCGTTGTCCTACAGTTCTGACAGTTGGGAAGCTTTTCCTGAGATTTAATCTAAATCTGTTTTGTTGCAGTTCCAATCCATTCTCTTGTGTCCTGTCTTCCCTGTGCCAAAGGATAGGGATCAATATTTCTCTCTCCTCTTTATGACAGCCTTTCAAAAATTTGAAAACTGCTGTCATGTGCCCCCATAACTTCCTTTTCCCCACACTATCCATACCTAGTTCTCTCAACCTTTCCTCGTACAGCTCGCTTTCTAATCCCTTTGTCATCTTTGTCACATGCCTGCATCCTCTGCAGGTTCTCTTCATCCTTCCTAAAATGTGGTGCCCACATCAGGACACAGTACTCTAGTAATGGCCTGACCAACACTGAATAGGGGGGTACTATTACTTCCCATGCCCTGCATGTAAAGCTTCTATTAATACAACCTGTAAATCTCTCTGGAGTATTGATTAATACAACCATTGATTGGTATACATACAGCTCACACAAAGGCTCTGCTAGAAGGATTAACTAAAGCAGGCCTTGCTGAGAACAAACTAGGCATTGTCCATATTACTTACACAAGCATAGATTAGAAGGTACTGGGACAGGTAGGTTGTCAGGCTAGATTCATCACAAGGCCAATGGAAAAAGATGATTTATAAGATCATACAAGATACCAAAATTAGGATCAGGACTACTTGGTAAACATATTTTCCTACTTGGTGGGAAGGTCACGGTATTCGGTGAAAACGTGGACACAGATGATGTCACTGAAAGATGTTTTAGTATTTGCTGAGAACTAGGATGCGTGTACTGTAACAAGGAGTTAAAAGGAGGGTCTGGGAATCTTTGCTATTTTGTATTAAGCTTGGAGGGTTTGCACTCATGAGTTATATCTATACTTCACTATAAGCATCCTGGCCAACACCACATACCCGATGGCATGGTAGTGTCTAGGTGCTTTACAGGCAATAAACCTAGCCAAGCTTTTGTCACAAACTGGGTCTGCAGTTCTTTTTTCTCTAATAGCAAAGTCTTCAAGAGACACAGACTGGCTACAGCAGCAACACAGACAGCATCTAGACATAGTGCATGCAAAAACCATCCAAACTGAAGGAACTCAATGCAACTAGGAACATCTGGCCCTGCCTCTCAACACTGATACGACTGTTGACCACTTTGACAACACAACCCAAAATTGCATTTGCCTTTTTTTGTAACAGTGTTACATGACTGATTAAATTTGAGTCGGTGATCCATCAGGACTCCCAGATCCTTCTCAGCAGTGCTACTCTCAAGCTACAAATACTCCATTCTGTATTTATGCATTTGACTTCTTCCTCGCCTTACTGGTCAGCAGCCCAGTTCTCCAATTTATCAAGATCCCTTTAAATTTTAATTCTACCTACTACAGTATTTCCAACACTTCCCTGTTTTATGTTGTCCACAAGTTTGATCAGCTTACTCTCTATCCCTGCATCCACCCATTAATAAAAATGTTTAACAGTACTGAACCCAAAAGAGATGCCTATGAATGCTACTTGAAAATTCCTAATAATCTGACACCAATCCTTCAATAATTAATCTTTGATTTGGGTTATTCAAACAGTTCAGGCAACTATCTGTTCTCATTCTCCTCAAATCCAATGTTCTAGTTTTGTAATATTTGAGGCATTGTTAGGAGAACTGGTGGCATTTTGTAATGTCCGATTACAGGGACTGATGTGAGGATTGGTCTGTAAAGTGTCATTTTTCATTACATGCTTCTCTGTTGATTCATTATTCTTGCTTTTCACATATACTGACATGCTCTGCATATACAGTGCTAGCATATTCGGCTTCCTGAAAAACATCATTATATTTTCCCCACACTTAAGAAAGAAAGATGTGCTTTTCCATTCCAAGTTACTTTTATTTCCAATTAAGAAAAAAGATCAAAGGAATACAGAGAAAATAGAAAATCTGCTTCCTGCAGGGGGTGGGAGAGTTTGGCATTTACTCAGTCCCATTCTGCATGTTAACTGAAACACAAAATGCAACTTAACCTCACAGCTGCTCCCAAAAGTTGCCAGGGATACTCATCTATATTTAAAGGTGCAATGCACAAAAAAGCCAACTATTTTTTATTAACATAGCTACACTAGCAACATATAAAATCTTCTGGCCAATCCCTTACAGCTTGTTTGATATTTGAGGCTATGATGAACCTCAGACAGCACACAAAGGACATGCAACTTGTGCCAAGATTACTCATAGCTACCTAAAACCTTCCCTTAGCCTGACTGAAGGTTTGAGACATGGAGATTTTGGTGGTAAACCTATCCCCCCGCAAGTATCCGTGATGCTGGGTTATATGTAAACTCTTCTCCAATTCTGTAAGTAATATACAACATGCTTTACTAATAATGACAAAACTGAGTTCTAACTATACAAACTACTTGCTAAAAGAGAGGAAGATTAAATGTTTAAAGAAGATCAAACAGTCCAATAAAACTCAATATCTTTGCAAGAACAAAATAAAACCAAAAAATCCAAACCTCTAGTTGATTCAATCAATGAAACTGTTGTAGCCAATAAAAGTTTATGTGAAAACATAATCTTCAAAATAGATAAAAATGAATTCCACACATGCTCATTAAAAGGTTACTGAATTCGCCGCTTTTATCATGGAAGTTGGCAAAAGCAGTGAAATTAAAATGGAACATAAGTGTAAATTACTGATCAGTCTGATTCACAGGATCTATAATGGGTAGTAGCTACAGGGGTATAGAGGAAAGGTGTTTCATATTAAAAAGTCCTGATCGGTCACACAGCTCATTAACTAGTAATCAGATACCACCATGATGAAAATGAAAGAGACAAATTATTACTATTTATTAACTACATTATATATTGCCTAGAGGCCTGTAAGGAAGAAGGCTCCATTGTGAAGATGCTGTGTACACATATAATGAAGAGAGCCCCTGCCCCCAAAATTTTCCAGTGTCACTGATTGCTTGGTTATTTGCTTAGTAGATAGAAAAGATATAGATACAGTCACCAGTAAGTTGCTGGATGGGGTTCATGGTCATTAATACACCAAAATATCATTGTTATGATAATTCTGTATTCCCTGAGGCATTTACATTTATTTTCCTTTTATATTTATTTCCTTTCTGTAATAGCTTTTTAGGGATGACACACATTTACTTGAGCATACTTAAACTAAGCTGATTGGGTGGGCCCATGTATCAGACTGCACGTGTATTTCTTGCTGGACGACATTTATATATCACCTGTATGACAGTCTGGAAAATATGAAACTAAAAGTATCTGAAGCCTGAGTAAGCTGGAGGTTTGAAGAATAAAAGTCCAAGTTTAATCTATTCCAATGTACTTGAGTGCTTGAAAAACTGTTTAATATAAAATGTTAGTTGGTGCTCCTCCACCTCACTGCTTTCTGTCACTCAGTATGAAGGGTAAGATGACGGTATGTTACAAAAGTAGATGCATTAACGGATTTTCACGATTTGAACAGGGTGGAAGAAAAATCACACTTAGGCACCTAATTCCAAATGGAAGCCTAATAGGTGGAATATGGAAGAAAAACCAAGGGCCAGTTTCTATGAGTAGCTTGCATTGAAACAAACCAAAAAAAGTAATGTAAAGTATTACTCACAGGAGTTAAGGCTTCACAGACAGGGCCCCAAATGTGCATGTCACTGTAACAGATGAGGAAATTGCCACAAATGAAGACAGCCTCTCTGCAGAATCCTTCCTCCTCCAAATCCTGCTATGATATTGTAAGGCAATATAATGCTGACAGCAATCACTCACACTCATTCCACCTCAGCACACTAAGAGTGGGTCCAGACAAGCATGTATGTGTAGTATACAGCACCACACAAACCACACATGCAGGCATTCCCCGTGCTGCTAATTTGCAGCATGGAGGAGGGGGAGGTTTTGACTCCAGGGTTTTTTGACACTGGGAGATCCTGGTGTCAGAAAAACCCATGCCTGAAAAAGACAGGGTGGTGCACATGGCGGCAGTATACACCACCTGAATCTGAAGCCTGGCTAGCCAGAGCCACCCTCTGGCTGCTGGCCAAGCTCCTTGCTGCTGGAGCTCTGGGAGGCCCCTAGGACCCAAGGTAAGGTTGCTGGGGCCAGCCCAGGTGCTAGCCCCAGCCTCCCCTACCCGACCTGGGCCAATTTGCCATGCACCAGAGCAGA
>NW_005841968.1:2676671-2686820 GCF_000455745.1 Alligator sinensis | reverse complement strand
GTATTTGTCTGTGAGAATAAGCACGTGCATGCTCATCTGGATACACCCTAAAACTTCCGTGAGGGGGAAGCAATTCTAGGACATTGGATACCCAGGAGGCCATGGAAGCATGGCCCCTGATGGAGCCATGTTATTGTGGATGTAGAACAAAGCAACTTGGCACCATACTTATGTGGAAATGCTCCAGTGCTCTGCAGATGGGCCAGGATACACTATGGCTTTCCAAGGCCACTGGCACACATTTCAGTTATCATGAGATTAATGTGTTGCCAGGTTCCTAGTGGCTAGAGTCCCTTGTCTTCCCCAGGTTGGGACCCTTCCAACCTGTTCTCTCAGCAGCATTGGGATTCTCTTTTCAGCATTGGGATCAGGGCTGTCCTGGTATGAATGCTGACCCTGTTTCCATGTCAATGCTGATTATCAACATTGGTGTGGGGGTGCTACACTTTCAGCTGATACATGGTGCCAAAAAGTGGTAAACCAGCCACAAAGTTGTTCCACAAAAATATGGAACATATTTGTGGTTGATTTTTATGGCACCACAAATTGAATATCTAGCACCCCCATACCAATGCTGACAATGAGCTGATTGTCAGCATGGACATGGAAACAGGGTCAGTATTCATACCAGGACAGCCCTGATCCCAATGCTGAAAAACAGCTGCTGAGAGAACAGGTTGCAAAGTGCTCTGGCAAGGGGAGCCAAGGGACTCTGGCCACTGGACCCCTGGCAACCCCTGAGCCTGCAGCCTTTTACTTAAAAATGCTGGGTTGCAGGAAGCCATGCTGAACATGTGCTTCTGCGAAGCTCCCCAGTTCCATGGTCCCAGTGCCCAGGTTTTCTAAAAGCCATACATCCAGCTGAGCTGACCTGGAGTTGGCTGTCAATCAGCTGATTGTTAGAGCCTCCTCCACTGTCCTGGGTCTGAAACTGACCCTGGACTGCTGGCGGAGATCCAACAATCAACTGATTGTTAGACCTGGCCCCAACAGCTTGGGGTTTTGAATTGGACCCGTGATTGTCAGGGTCAGACCTTGAACTAGACCCAGGACTGTCAGGGCCAGACCTTGAACTGTACCAAAGACCACCAGGGTCTGGTCTGACAATCACCTGACTGTCAACAACTCCAGGTCTCAAATGCACCCGGGGCTGTCGGGCGCAGGTCCAACAATCAGGTGATTGTCCAACCCAGCCCCAACAGCCTCGGGTCTAGAATCTGTGGGGAGCTGGAGGTATGCTGGATCAAGGACAGAGTCACTCCCTGCCCAGTCTGCAGGATTGGGCTGGGGGCAACTCAGCCATGGCACAAATCGGGACTAGAGGGATTTTAGGCCCCATCCCAAACATTGTGCCTCCTACCATGCATGTCTGCTTTGGCAGGAGGCAACATGTTTGGGATGTGGTATACAATTCCTCCAGACCCTGGGAAAGCCCCTTCCTGGGGCAGCTACCACGTCCCTTCAGTGGGGCTCCGTACTGTTCCCGGCCACTCTAGGCCTGTTGTGGAACTTACTTAATCATGCCATCACTTGCCATGCCATCACATGCCATGTCTAATCAGGGGCTCAGGTGTGTCACACTGGGGTAGGAAAGATCCCAACTGGGTGAGGAGCAGAGCCGGCTGGTTGCCACACCGGAACAAGGACGCGGTAAAAGTGAAACTGCAGTGGGAGAAGACTCCGCGTTAAAAGAAAAAAGGGGGGGAAAAACGGTGGAGCCAGGAGGAGCCAGGGTCGGCTCCTACCTCAGTGTAGGCACGCTTTGTGGCCATGTGCCGGGGCCGATTTGCCGGCCGGCCCACTGAGACTGGGATAAAAGGCCCGGCAGAAGAGCAACTTGGGGGACCATAAGTAAGTTCCACAACAGGCCCAGAGTGGCTGGGAACAGGACGGAGAGTGGCTGGAAACAGTACGGAGCCCCACTGAAGGGACATGGTAGCTGCCCCAGGAAGGGGCTTTCCCAGATAAGCGGAGCCAGACAAGGCTCAGTGACTCACCGGAAAAAGCACCATGGATGTTGGACATCTCCAGCCCAGACTGGACCCAGATAGGACCTGAAGGGATAAGAAGAGATGGATGTCTGAGACACGGCAAGTATAGAGATGAGAGAGAGGTGCCAGGGAGCAAGGTAACCTGGAGTTGGGAAGACGTTTAGGCAGGACCAAGTATGGTCAGGGAAAACTTGGACGAAGTAACATCCCAGTCTGACCATCATAAATTCAGAGAACTGGAATACCAGGGTTTATACTGTACCAGCATTAGCAATCCAGAAACACCATCTTTGGTTGGTGTTAGGTGGGGTGTAGGGGAGGCGGAGCCCCAAGTAGGAAGAACAGTCAGGAAGATTGAAGGAAAGTACCAGGAAGAGCAGGACAAACCATCTTCCTCTCAATTGAAATAATTCATTCCAGCACATACTAGTAGGTTGAGTTGGCTAATTCCCCTTCTCCACTTGCCACTCTGTGAGTGATTTTACCAAGGAAATGTTTACAGGAAACTATTGAGGGCTATAGGCTGTACAGATGAGATGGAGTAGGGAGAAAAAGGGGAGATGGTACTCTCTATGTAAAGGAGCAATATACATCTTCCATAATCAAGATGGGATTAGAGGAGGGGCAAATTGAGGTATTGTAGGTCAGAATGCAAAGGGGTCGGGGAGAAGGGACTTGGTAGTGGGGGGTCTACTATAGGCCACCACATCAAGAGGAGGAGTTGGACCTGGAATTCTCCAGACAGCTCTCAGAGGCGATATGGTCAAGGAACATGGCTCCTAAACCTGCTGGGAGGAGCAGTCAGCTAGATCCAACCATTCACATAGGTTCTTAACCTGCATACAGGACCTTCACCTAACACAGGAGGTATACGTTCCCACTAGGGGAAACACCTTACCAGGAGGTATACGGTCCCACTAGGGGAAACACCTTATTGGACTTAGTTCTGGTTACAGGGGATGATTGGATGGGGGATCTACTGACACAAGGTAACCAGGGGACAGTGACCATCACTTGACTGAATTCACTATCTGGCATAGGGTAGGAAAGATAACCAGTAGGGTAAATGCCAGACTTCAGAAAGGCTAACTTCAGTGTTCTCAGGAGATTAGTTAGTGAGGCATTAAAGTTCAAGAGCATCGGTGAAATGGGGGTCTAGGAAAGGTGGTCATTCCTCAAGGGAGCGATCCTACGGGCGCAGAAGGAGACAGTCCCATTGTGCATAAAAGGGGGCAAAGGGGCCAAGAAGCCCTCTTGGCTGAAAAAAAGAGGCATATAGGCTGTGGAAGCAGGAGGTAGCTACCAAGGCGAAGTATACTAACTTGGCCCACACTTGCAGGAAGGCAGTCAGAAAGGCCAAAGCAGAAATGGAATTTAGGCTGGCAACAAAACTTAAAGATAACAAAAAGTCCTTCTTCAGGTATATAGGGAGCAAAAAGAAGGCACAGGGTAGCATAGGCCCCCTACAGAAAAACTAGGGCAATTAGTGACAGATTGTTGCCTACACAGTCAGATGGATTGCAAGTTGGCTGAAGGGTTGTACTCAGAGGGTAGTGGTAGATGAGTCCTTTTCGGCCTGGAGGGAAGTGGGCAGTGGAGTCCCCCAGGGCTCGGTCTTTGGGCCTGCACTGTTCTATTTCTTTATTAGTGACTTGGACAACGGGGTAAAAAGCAGCCTATTTAAATTTGCTGATGATACCAAGATTTGGGGTGAGGTGGGCACGCTAGTAGGGAAGGACAGATTACAGCAGGATCTGGACAGGTTACAGTGGTGGGCTAACAAAAATGGGATGGGTTTCAATACGGACAAGTGCAGGGTGCTGCACTTGGGCAGTAGGAACCAGCAGCACACTTATAAGCTGGGAAACCCCCTTCTCGAGAGCATGGCGGCAGAAAGAGATCTTGGAGTCATTATTGACTCCAAGATGAACATGGGCCGACAATGCGAGCTCATAGTCAGTAGGGCTAACCGTACCTTGTCGTGCATCCACAGATGCATCTCAAGCAGGGTCAAGGAGGTGATCCTCTCCCTCTATGCAACACTGGTCAGGCCGCAGTTGGAGTACTGCGTCCAGTTCTGGGCACCGCACTTCAGGAGGGATGTGGACAGCATTGAGAGGGTCCAGAGGAGAGCCACCCACATGATCTGGGGACATCAGGGCAGACCCTACAAAGAGAGGCTACGGGACCTTAATCTGTTCAGCCTATGCAAGAGAAGGCTGAGGGGGGACCTGGTGGCTGTCTATAAACTCACCAGGGGGGACCAGCAGGGCTTGGGAGACCCTGTTCCCCCTTGCGCCCCCTGGGGTAACAAGGCATAATGGCCACAAATTGTTAGACAGTAGGTTTAGACTAGACATCTGAAGGCACTACTTCACAGTCAGGGCGGCTAGGATCTGGAACCAACTTCCAAGGGAAGCGGTGATGGCTCCTACCCTGGGGGTCTTTAAGAGGAGGCTTGATGTCTACCTGGCTGGGGTCATTTGAGCCTGGTTTTCTCTCCTGCCCAGGGCAGGGGGTTGGATTTGATGATCTACAAGGTCCCTTCCGACCCTACTTCTATAAATCTATGAAATAATGAATGGGGGGGACAAAGCTGAGCTCTTCAATGAGTCTTTTGCCTCTGTATTCCTGAACTTGGATCAGGACAAATCTCCCAATTGGATCACAGACAGGCATAAAGAGGGAACCAGCCCACTAACTGTTAGCACTGACTTAGTGAAGAGACACTTGGAGGGGCTGGATGTGTTTAAGTCACCAGCCCCAGATGATGTTCATGCAAGGGTGCTGAAGGAATTGGCCAGTGTCACAGCAGAGCCATTGGCATGGGTGGTTGAGCACTCTTGGTGCTCAGGTCAGGTCCCAGAGGGCTGGAAAAGGGCCAATGTGGTCCCTATTTTCAAGGAGGGGAGGAAGAAGGATCTGGGTAGCTATAGACCGGTTAGTCTCACCACTACTCTCAGAAAAACCTTTGATCTACTTGGATTTTAACAAGGCCTTCAATATGGTATCTCATTATACTCTTATAGATAAACAGAGTGCCTGTAATGTAGATGCTTACATGGCCAGGTGGGTGGCAAATTGGCTTAGGGGTCGCACCCAGAGAGTGGTGGTGGATGGGCCAGTATAGACCTGGAAAGATGTGGGCAGTGGGGTCCCACAAGTCTCGATCCTTGGACCGGTGCTGTTCAATGTCTTCAACAGTGACTTGGAACTCTTTCCAAATTCACAGATGATACCAAATTATGGGGCAAAGTTAACACACCAAAGGGTAGGAAACAAATCCAGGTGGATCTGTACAGGTTGGAAAAGTGGATGGAACAGAATAGGATGCAGTTCAATAAGGACAAATGCAAAGTGCTGCACCTAGGGAGAAGGAATCACCCACATGCTTACAGACTTGGGGAGGACCTTCTCAGCAGCACAGCAGTGGAAGGGATCTTGAAGTCACAGTTGACTCTAAGATGAACATGAGTCAATGTGACGATGCGATCAGAAAAGCTAACCGCACTTTATCATGCATTAGCAGGTATATCACAAACCGGTCCAAGGAGGTGATACTTCCCCTTTATGCGGCACTGGTTGGGCCACAGTTGGAGTACTGTGTCCAGTTTTGGGTGCCAGACTTCAAAAGGGATGTGGACAACCTCAAGAGGGTTCAGAGGAAGGCAACTAGTATGGTATGGGGCCTACAAGGAGAGATTGAGGGCCCTGGATCTCTTCAGCCTCCACAAGAGAAGGCTGAGAGATGATCTTGTGGTCACCTACACATTAATTGTGGGGGCAGCAAGGAAAAAGAGATGCTCTTTTTACTAGGGCACCCCTTGGGGTAACTAGAACCAACAGCCATAAACTGACAAAGAGCATATTTAGGTTAGACATCAAGAAGAACTTCTTTATGGTAAGGGTTGCCAAAATCCGGAACACGCTTCCAAGGGAGGTGGTGCTCTCCCCTACCTTGGGGGTCTTCAAGAGGAGGCTAGACATATACCTGGCTGGGGTCACTCTATGATCTGCTAAGGTCCCTTCTGACCCAAACATCTATGAATCTGCCTAAGCTGAAACCTGCATTGCTCCCTGACCTGTAACTGGCTTCTCTTGTACAGATTGTGGCATGGTCTTCTGTCTTTTGCAGGGTCTCCACGTTGAAGTGATCAACTTTAGACATTGGATAGGGTGCTAAGGAATTATGTATTTCCCATAATACAAACTATAATCAACACAAGTCTCAAGTAGTTGGTAAGCGCCTGATAAAAAGATAGAGAGTCTGCTCCAAAGCCAATTATAGTCATTGAGCATTTTCCCATTGATTTCAGAGGGCTTTGGATCAGACTCTTACTGAGCATTTTCAAAAGCTCAAAATTGCCATGTGGTTCCTATTAAAAGACATTTCATCCTGGAAAGGATAAGGGCTGATTTATGATAGTTCTCCCTTATTTACTGAGCAGGCATTCAGAGAGTGAGACACTGACAATTGACAATGACAAACTATTGGGTAAGTCAGTATTGTGGGGAATTTGCTGTAAAGAAGAATTTGATCTAAACTACATATAATGCAGAGACTGGGTACAGTTCTCTATGGGACTGCTTAGCTTCACAGGTATTTTCATATACCTACTGTATTAATTGGCATGGCTAAAAATAACTATTTGCTGAAATAAATCTACTGAGCATGTTTACCAATTTAGGCCTCATCATCCTTTGATTAGTTTGTTATCATAGTGCCAACAGTACAAAGCCCAGCTGATATAGACTATGATTTATAGCGTTTGCACCTTATCCTGGCTTCCACCGATGGTACTTTCCACTGGTGCAAAGGATAGCTTCATCTGGTTGCACTGTGATTAGTAATAACCCAGTCTTATTTAGCTGGTAACAGATAGATCAGTCACAGGTACATTAAACATTTGCAATAGACGTCCCCTTAAAGTGATAATTTAATAAAACCATTTGGTTAATGGGGCAACAGAAAAGTAGTAATGATGTCCTGCCAGATCTACACACCCTGCTCAGTAATCTAAACATCTGCACTGGACAGAGAAAATTCCCTGAAATCTAAAATTAAACCGAAAGCCCACAGCCTTTGTCTTCATAGCCTTGTCCTACTGCCCACAAACCGCAGATATGAAATAATGAAAGTGTTGGCACTGGATTTTGGACCCAGATGCCTTGTTCCAGGGGGACCCAAAACCCTCAGACTGACCACAACCTTTCCATTAAATAATAAGCAAATGTATTGATACGCAGTGATAACAGAAAAGAATAATACAAGCAATTCTCTATATCTACCAATCCTAGGGCTGTCATCAAAGTCAAGGTACATCTGGCCAGGATGCAAGCTTTACTCTGAGGTTCTGTCTTGAATGTCAGATGTCAGCAGCCTGGAGGTTGGAGGCCGAGGCCCCCCCACACCCCGCAGTAGGGTGAATGAGATGGACTGGTGGTATGCCCTCTGTCCATGGGGCCTCAGGTTCCCCTCTCTGGGACAGGAAAACACTTGGTTGCTCTAAAATCTCTGATTTTGTATTCTTTTTCCCTCCTGTTGACCGTATCCGTGGCTATTGCCGATTGGTCTTTCTGTGGTCATCGTTCTGTCCATATTCTGTCCTGACAGCATATTCCTTTGTTTCACAAGTCTATATCATGCACACGTCCTAATCTGGGTGTTCCGGGCCTTCTTCTAATTTGGTCTGTTCCCCCAAAACTGGAACTCTCAGGCCCCCCACTATTGGGCCTTGTCAGCTGGTGCCATCATCTCTCATGTTATGGAACAGTGTGGTGCATGCCCCAATTTCCCAGGCTATGTGTATATCCATTGGCCCTGGTGTGTTAGACACCTTCTCTGCCTTACAGGCTTTGAGAACTGTGTGTGTGACAACCAGGCCTTTATAAATTAATTAACCCTTGCTGCTGTCCAGAACCATTATTCTAATATATATATATATTTACCTAAAAGCCAATTCCCAAAAGCAAACCTCTAAATGTCATTTTCTAGCCATCAGAAAGAAAACCTCAAAATTCTGCTCCTCCTTTATTCTCTCCAGTATCAGAGAAATGGATCAATAACATATGCCAATTTTTAAAGGATTGAGCCACTGCCTACTGAGGTTCATGGGAGTGTTCCATTGACTTCAGTGGGCCCATTTTTCCCTTATTTGACCAAGTAAAAATGTCACTGTATTTTCACCCCACATTTATCATGTGGGCTAGTGTGGAGTGATCGTTTCTTTACCACTTACATTGATTCTCGGTGATGGAATTGCAAGTGTAGCAGCTCAGAACACTGGATTCCTATAGGCTACGGCAAGAGATACTTGGATTTGCCCAATGCGGAAGGGCCACAAAATCCATGAGACATTCAGAAGTGGATAAATTAACTCTATACAAACTGTATTTCTTCTATTCTTCCTGCAATGCATGGCTGTCCAACTGGTGGCCCGTGGGCCATATGTGTCCCCTGAGGGATTACCCCATGGCTTCCAGGCTCCCCATCCAGGTTCTACTCCCCCCATCACTCTCCTGCTTCTGCTACCTGGACCTCTAGGCTTCCTCTCCCTCCTTCAGCTTCCACTTCCTGCTCCCAGGGGAGGATGGGACAGCATAGGGCTGAGGAATCCCACAGACAAGGGACAAAAGGGGATCAGGAGGTGCCAGGTATGTTCTTCAGCCCCAAACCCCTCTCTCTGGGAATGGATAAGATAAAATGTGCAAGGAGACAACTCCTTGGCCTGTGGTGTCTCAGGCTTACCCATCTCACCCAGGTCTTGCCAGCTGTTAGCAAAGGAGATTTTGCCTTCTAAAAGAATCACACCCTTGTCCAGACACGGGCTCAGAAATTAGACATTCCTGGTCTGGAGAAGAGGCCTGCCTGTATGGTCAAAAGCTCTGAAATCATGTAACATTGACCATAAGTAAGTTATAAAAGACAACAGAAAGATGTATTCTAAAAACTAGGGAAATCGTAAGAAATCCGTAACCATGTGTTGAGATAGTCAGAGATATAAGAAGAAACAAACAAAAGAAAATATCAAAACAATGATATTACCTTATCCCAGCATCTAAGCCTTAAGAGTGCAGCTTCCACTTCTCAGCTCAATAGGTTAAAAAGTAGCTGCTGCCTCTAACCTTCTTGTCAGGGCTTTCTGCAGGTTCCCCTGTCACCCTATTTCAGTCAGCCCACCATCTGAGGGAGCCTATACATGTGCAGTGAGGCTGCTCTGATGTGCTGCAATTACAGTGCACTGAAGCAGTCTACATTAATCGAGTCTGTTGAAGGGTGGGATTTACTGCTCTCCAGCAGACTCCAGCATCATGTGCGTCAGTGTCCCCACACTGAAAAATGGTGGTGGGGATGCTTTAATTAAAGCTTGGACCAGCTGATACACGTGACACTCCAGGCACTTTAATTAGAGTGGCTCTTGGAGTTCCTCTAATTAAAGCACCTTCCCCCCTCCCCCCACCCTATATCCAGGGAAAAAAGAAATGGAAAATAAAGCATTCAAAAAACTGAAAACAAACACGTTCTGATGATAAGGAAACTGCCTCAGGAGAACATTAAATCAATATAGGGCATCAAAGCCATCAACAGGAAAAAAAAACAGACAATGGGAGAGAGGGCATGACTTGTGGCTTTTGGATCTCGTCTTTCAGGAAGCTAGTTTGGAAATATCCATTCCGCTCCTTTTCTTTATCCCACATCTAGTCATTGTAGTCTAGTCCTACAGCCATATGTAAAATTCAGACTGATCTCATCAAACGTTGTGCCTACCTCTCACCCTTGACTACCACATTTGGAGGTCTCATAGACTGGCTCTACATGGAACATATGCTTTTAACGATCATTTCTCCATGTGCATTCATAGTTCTCATTGACAATGAAAGTACATAGACCATGATCCAAAGCTCATTAAGGTCAATAGAAAGAGTCATGCTGACTTCAATAGGCGTCAGATCATGCATACTGAGAGGATAATAGACCTTTCAGAGGAGACGTGAATGTGTAATAATATGCTGGTTAGTGTGTAATCACATTGTCTTCTAATAGCTGTCCCCAGTGACTATAATAGCTCAGTGCTTTCTCACAGATAAAAGAGCTACTTGTTCAGCTCAGATAATAGGGGCTTGTGTTTTTGGTTCTGATGGTCTGGGATTCAATTCC
>NW_005841968.1:2675113-2676600 GCF_000455745.1 Alligator sinensis | reverse complement strand
GATAATCATGGTGCTTGGATGAAGGCCTGTTACAAAATGGGAGTCCATATAGGTCTTGAACTCCTGTGGATTATTGAAATTGTACGTCCCCGTGGCTTACGTCTTACTGACAAAGGGAATCACTCTCTTGGCTTAGATGTCAGACCTTTAAATTCTGAAGTTTGCAATGTCTAGATATATGCAGCTTTGGTTAATCAAGTTTCAGTTTATCCCCTACTTTCTTGTCCAGCAAAGGCCAAGGGGAAGGCAGACATGCATAGAGCGGTAGCTGCTTTGTAAGTCTAGATTTTTTTTAAAATGCATTTTAAACAGATTCTGAGCTGAAGCAAAGAGCATTATGACTGCATTATTAGAGCTAGCTTATGGATGGTTAAGGCCAAAAGTTTGCCATAGGGAATGCCATGAGGAAAAACGGGAGATGCAGCTTCATTCAGGAACCTCCCCATAAAAGTCACTCTTTTTGAACCAACAGTGCAGGAATCTTTGCACCATAATGTGGGCTATGCTGTGAAAGGCAAAGGCCAATTTGTTACTGATTCCACTGTTTATGACATTTTATCAGCGTTACAGAACACCGACTCCACAGGTAATTGTGCAGAGCAGCTACAGAAAACTGGCTTTCATCTAGATGAAACACTATTAGTTGCAGACAGACAGCATCCGCAGAGAAAAAGAAAATAGATGAAAGTTTCCACCATTTTTTTTATTTAACATTATCTCAACTTTGTCACTGGTAGAGACACAGAGTAGCATTAACTGCACTGGGAATTATAGAAGGGATCCTGGTTTTCTCTGTTTAAAAGCTGCAAATTCTCTGATTAAAATGTGAAATTCTCCTATTAAACCCCCCCAAATCTGTGTTTTTCCATGATTAAAATGAAATGAAACTATATATAGATATCAGTTGAACATAAAGTTTTATTGATATATTTACAGTTTTAAAGTTATTTGGAAGCTTACCAGTGCCTCAATCACGATAAAAAAATAAATTCTAAATACCTATACATTTTGGTGTTTGATTTTGGGTTTTTTATCATGGAAAAATCAGAGCTCCCCCTGCCCCCTTCACTCACCAGGACACAGATCCAGGTGTGCGCGCCCTCCCACCACTGATTTATGGTACTGGGCAGCCCTGATATGCCAGTGCCCTACCCATGCTATTGCCCCCGACTCTGAATCCACAGCCCCCAAGCCCTGCCGGTGCCCCTCACTCCCCAACCACAGCCCCCCCACCCCTGCTGGTGCCCCTCACTCCCCATCCAGAGTTCCCCTGCCCCCCTCAGCCCTGCGAGAGGGGACTCCCAGCTGCCAGAGCTATGGGTCCAGGGACACGGGTCTGCAGCCCCTTCCCCCACAGCATCACCCGAGCCCCAGGCAACAGGGCAGGGAGCCCAAACCCACAGCAGGCAGCCCATTCCTGCCCCGCCTGTGCACAAATCTGGGGGCAGGTGCCCTCCATGCCTCCCCCAGCAGTGCGCACAGTGGCT
>NW_005841968.1:2674823-2675103 GCF_000455745.1 Alligator sinensis | reverse complement strand
CCCCCCCCCAGACAAGCCGCTCGCAGCTCCATCCCACTCTCCACCCAGGCCCTGCAGCCAAACGTTCCAGCCCCAGGCCCCAAGCCCCATGTTTTGACCCAGCAGCCATGTGGGTGTGTACATGCTCACAAATACATGGCATCCTCTGTAGCAGAAAGCCCCCTTTTCCTCTTGCCTGCATTTGCTCTCCCCTTTTTGAATATGTTTTTCCTCTCCTACCTTTTCTTCCTTCCTCTTTCTTTCACTTTAAGATAAGGAATTGTGTTTTAAAATTTGTGTG
>NW_005841968.1:2672637-2674697 GCF_000455745.1 Alligator sinensis | reverse complement strand
CAGATCAACCAACGGAAGAAATCAATAGAAGACAATGTAGCAACCGGGAAATCTCTAAACATCACTGATCACGGGCTAGAAGCCCTGGTCTGCGTTAATCAATGCCGGGGACCAATTTTTGGGATGAATATCTCCAGATCAACCGCTCCCAGAGCCCTATTCAAAATTCATCAACGGACTCCCAAACCTGCATGTACATGCAGACGACCCCTGGGGCTGACAGATGCCATCCAGTAGCCACCGAGGGGGAAGTCCCATGAGGGTCAACGACCCCTGGATTGGGCAAACCTGAAAACTGGGGAGTCACCAAAGTCTGCCAAGGACAGATAAAAAGCAGTGAAAAGTGACCCTCAGCGGCGCCCTCTTGATCTCCAACTTGACCAGCACCCGACCTGTCCAGCCAGAAGGATCAGCTGGCGACCCCCTTCTGGAGGATAACACCACGCTGGAAGAAGCCTCGACTGGCCATTGATGGCAGACTCCAGCGCCTGTGGGATAGGTATACCTGACTCTTGTAGCTTGCTACTGTGTGTGTGCACGCATGTGTGTCTGTGCTTGTGTGCACATGTGTATGTGGACCAGCCCCAAGGTTTATGATTTAACTTCATTACAGTGCTTCAATCCGCCTAATAAACCAGAATTTTTAAGGATCCCGAGTTGGACATTTGTAGCCAACACCTCTGCTGATCATCCTCCTCCTGCTCCCCCCAACCCTAGACTGGAACTCTGCCAGCCTGCAAGGGGAAACCCACTGTTCCCCACATTTTCTCCTTTAAAGGAGAAAATCTGGGTTTCACCGCATTTTTCCATGGTAAAACCCGGATCTCTGGTTATAAAGCTAGACAATGAAAATACCAACACAAGAATCTGATGTGGGCTAAATGGAGAAGGTTAGTTTCAATTAAGCAAATTTGATCATCCATCCTATATCACTACTGTGAGCAGTTAGTGACCATGTATAAATCCTTTTATGAGAAAGAGAAGAGAGTTTAAGACAAGAAATACCATATTTTATCATGTGCAACACATACCTTTCCCTCACAAATCAGCATTCAGAATTGGGGTATCTGTATTAACTGGGGAACCTGACTTTCTACCCGAGATTGATGCACACTGCTTTAATTCCTGCTCCGTGGTGCAGCAGCTGTTGCATTACCACTCAGGCAGCTGAGGGAGTAAGCTGACTTAATGACTCATTATTCTTCACTGCAGAGGTGTCAACAATTGTCTCTCCTTCTTGATGCTCTTGGTATTCCACTAAACTTTCTTAAGTCAATTTTGCTGTCTTCTATCTGCTCCCGGTCTCTCTCCTCATATTTCACAGCCTTGGAGACTCTTTAGATCTTTTCAGTTTCCTGCATCCACCCATGGAGATCAGTCTTCAGCAGCACACAGAGTTTGAGCTTTCATTAAAGGAAAAGGGGGCTGAGAGCTGAGAGCTCTGTTCCTACTCTAGGCAACCATAAGTCTGGAAAAAATATGTTCATGTTCACTCTGCCTTTCAAAAACAAAGTGAGTATTAAGTTCAGGGGCGTATATATGCACAAAGATACAGTATTCTCTAATAGGTTCATAGCTGGTAAAACACATAGCATCCAAACTTTGATTACTGGCAGGATAGACAGGAATATATACTTGAACCAATTTCACTTTTAGCTGCTCATCTTTAAAGTGTTACCTTAAAGAGATTTCCAAGCCCAAAACCTGCTGTTCCCTTCCCAGGACCTGGATCTTATACCATTTATAATATGGTATAAGCCCAAAAATAATCTGCTTCTCAAGATGTGCGCCATCAACACTACCAGCATCCCCATTTTCCTGACACTATAATCTTTGTTTGCCTCTTTCCCATCACTTCATTGTTCACTAGCACGTCTAGTCTCTGCTTATACTATAAGGCTCCATATTGTAAAATTCTATACATATTCACAATATCATTTAACTAACTCAGGCTATAGTTGCCAAGTGTGGAGATAAGGTACCATCACAGCTGTGATAAAAATCAACATTTTCCAACTGTTCCCTTAAGATGATATCTTATCTTCTAGAACCATTGGAGG
>NW_005841968.1:2650886-2672606 GCF_000455745.1 Alligator sinensis | reverse complement strand
TGAATCAGTCCATAAATGCTAGTTTTTAATGATGAGTGTAATGATTTAAAAATGGTCAGGGTATGAAGCAAAGCCAAATGTTTAAAAGTCTTTAAATATTCTTTTTCTTCGGGTCCACAGTGATAACTCCTCAACACTTCCTGACCCGAGTCAGATATCTCAATCTCTGCATTCAGTGAAGACAGGAGAAATGCAATGTTACAATAATGTTGGTTTAGCTTTTTATAAGGCTTGGGCAGTAATGGAGGGAACCCATGCCTTGCATCCAGTTTAGTACTGCACTACACCATTTGAACTGTATAGATACCATGTTGGTACAATGCCTGAAATAAGCCTTCTGCATGTTCTTACAAAGAAAGGGCACCTCAGAAACTGAACTGTCAGTACAGCAATATTCATTACATGCAAGACACTAGAGAAAATTTGAAATATGATTCAAGAGACCCAAAATGCCAAAAGAAATAAACAGATCACCTACAATCACAGCCTTTTAAGTACTAAAGCCTTTAACTGCAAGATGTTTAGAATGATACAGTTAATAGCGCTAATCGTGTGTGTCATTTTCCTCTAAGAAAACAAAGCTGAATAGGATTTTTAAAAAGAAAAAGAAAAAAGAGCAACACTATGGGTTACATTTTTGAAGAACAATATGAAAAATATCTGATTAACATGGAGAATTTGAACTTTAAAAACTCTTTCTGAAAACTCTGCTTCCTTTGTGGAGACACTGCTAAAAATCACAGTTTACAAAAAAGATCCGCTTGCCAAGATAACATCATTTAATGAAATGTGGCAAACCATTCACTCACTATTGCATTTAATGATTTATCTCATTAGTATAAGTACAGCAGACACTGAAACACCATTTCAACCTTCCGCTATGCCAGTTGCAACAAGACATTAAAATATTGAGTCAATGCTCCCAAAATTACAGGCCAAATCAGAAAGGCAACAACTGCCTTTTAAAGGGTGTTCTGTTCAGTACCACAGACTGATCCTGTTATAAAAGCAGAGGTATTGTTGACTTACCTGGAGTGTATTTATGAATCTTGGACCCAAGTATTTTTGTTCTGATGTGATGGATCTTTCAATCCATAAAGAAAGAAATACAATAAATGTTAGTCTTTTCCACTGCAGACTAGATTACATCTTTTTTCTATCATTGTTCAAGTGCCTTGGATAGCTCAAAATTGACAACATTGAATGAAATAAGGATAATCCTTAAAAAATTAACATAGAATCTCTTTTCATTTCATTGCCATAGGGTCCTTTTTGAATATCCTACGTATGTTCCTTTAAGGATGATAACTTATTGGCTACCGCTGCAAGAAAAAGAAAACTTTGCAGACTAATAAACAAAACATATGAAACCAGCTGAATGATAAGCAAGAATTTTTAATTAATGCTTACTGAATTATTTATGACAAGAGAGTCACTCATATAATTATAGAGCCATTTTATGGCTATAAGGTGCATATGGATTTAGCTATAAAGTTCAAAAATGTACTTCAGGATACATCTCTCTTATCACAAACAAAAGATCAAACAAGTGCATCCCATAATCGACATGCAATAATCAAATAAGCAGAAGAATAGAATAAATGCTTCCAAAAGACAAAGAAATAAACTGCTGTTTAATTATTTAGTAAAGTGATTTTGAAAACACAAAAGCAATGACACCGTTATTAACATTTCCATTAACAACGAGCATGTCTTTGTTTGCAATTTGTTAATTATTATTAGCAAGGGGTTTTCTTTGTCTAAGCGCCACTCCACAGAAATGAGATTTACAAGGACGAGGTCAAATTTGACTCTTGATTGGAAGAATTCAAAGGAGAACTCAATTTTCTATGCATCATCCAGGGAGGCATTCACTGCCTGCAGGGCACATAGGGGTTGTATACATCCTAATTCACAGCTGCCCTGAGAGCTACAGAGAACTGGATCTATTCCTTCTCCCTTGTGCCATGATCTCAACAGTGCAAAGAGGCTGGCAAGTGCTGATTTAACAGTGCATTGCAGACCTCCCTACTGCCATTCAACCCAGGGTTTTTATAGTCCTGCCTCTTCTGGCCAGCTGATTAGCCGTCCCAGTTCAGCAGTTAACCCCTTCCTCCCCAGCCCTCCGTGCCCAGAAGGTTCTGGCCTTATAGGAGCGCACTTGCTTCCTCATGACAGGGTTAGGGTTCCCTGTCACACCGCCCCCCCCGCTCTCTTCTCTTTTGTCTGGAGTCTTCCTTTTCCCCCTGCACCCTTTTCCTCTTCATATTGTCTAGATAAAAAAGCTGCACTCACATTTTTAATCCCTGGACGATGCTCCACTTCAAAGCAGTACGGTTGGAGACAGAGGGCCCATCTCATCAGTCTCGCGTTATCAGTCTTCATACTCTGAAGCCATCGCAGCGGGGCGTGATCTGTAATCAATGTAAACTTCCACCCTAACAGGTATTATCACAATGTTTCTATAGCCCATTTGATTGCTAAACATGCTTTTTCTATTGTTGCATAATTCTTCTCCGGTGGATGTAATTTTCTGCTAATATATGCTATTGGATGTTCCTCTCCTTCCTCCATTTGGACCAACACAGCCCCAATAGCACAGTTGGAGGCATCTGTTAATACCGTAAATGATTTGTTGAAGTCTGGCTGCATACACAGTGCTTCCCTCACCTTTGAAAATGCTGTTTCTGCTTCTGGTGTCCATCTTGCTTTGTTTGGGGCTGCTGCCTTTACCATCTCAGTTAAAGGCACCACTAAGTCTGCAAAATGGGGGATGAACTTGCTGTAATAATTTGCCATTCCCAAAAAGGCCCTCACTTGTCTCTTTGTCCACGGAGTTTAATATTTCTTTATTGCCTCTACCTTGTCCAGCAGTGGTCGTACCTTCCCACTTCCTACCTGGAACCCCAGGTACCGGGATTCTTCCTTACCAATCGTACACTTCCTTGGGTTAGTGGTTAATCCTGCCTTCCTTAGGTCTTGCAATACTGCCTGTAGTGCTGTTAAATGTCCTGGCCAATCTGTCGTATACACAATAATGTTGTCTATATATGTTGCAACATAACCCCCATGCGGCACCAGGACTCTGTCCATTAGCTGTTGGAACATCGCTGCCGCTCCGTGCAATCCAAATGGCATGCGTCAGAATTGAAATAGGCCCCAGGGTGTGGCAAAGGCTGTTTTTTCTTGGTCTTCGGGTGCTAACAGGACCTGCCAGTAGCCTTTCGTCAGATCCAACGTGGATATATAGATAGCTTGGCCTATATTCTCCACCATTTTGTCCAGCCTCGGCATGGGATAAGCATTGAACTTGGCCACCGCGTTCACCTTCTGGAAATCAATACAGAACCTGATTTTTCCATCAAGTTTTGGCACGGCCACAATGGGACTGCACCACTCACTTCAGGACTCTTGTATTATTCCTTTTTCTAACGTCATCCCCAGTTCTTCTTTTATCGGGCCTTGGAGTTGTTGTGGGATTCGCCTCCAGTTCTCGCGTATCACCTGGCCCGGAGGGGTCCTTATTCGATGCATCACACCCCATGCCTCCCCGGGGACCTCTCGAAACACATCTTCATATTCCCTCAGTAGTTCCCTTGCCTGCCGTCTCTGTTCTTCTGAGAGTCGGGGGGGGCCACCTCCACTTCACTACCCCCCTTCTCTCTCCCTCAAGGAGGGTCCTAGTTCAGGTTCATCTGGTTGGAGGGCCAAGTACAGACACTCTCGTTCTTGCCATGGTTTCAGCATATTGATGTGGTATATCTGTTTCTTCTGCTGCTTGTCTGGTTGGTATACTTCATAATCTACAGCCCCTATTTGCCATGTTATATTCATAAGGGCCTTGCCATCACGCTAGCAGTTTACTCTCTTGATCCGGTAAGAGCACCAGTACACGGTCCCCTACTTCAAACTTCCTCTCTCGAGCCCCTCAATTGTAATGGGTTGCTTGCCGCTCTTGGGCCTCCCTCAGATTTCCTAAAGCTTCCTTCCATACTGACTCTAGGCGCTCCCTCAGTTGTATTATGTACTGAACTATGTTCTGGTCCTTACTTTGTTGCTCTTCCCAGCTTTCCTTAACCAAATCCAGAACTCTTGGTTGTTGTCCGTATAACAGTTCAAAGGGGGAAAAACCTGTTGAGGCCTGAGGTGCCTCTCTTATTGCAAACAACAAAGGTGGTATCACCTGGTCCCACTTCTGTGGACGCTCTACTACAAATTTTTTTAACATCTGTTTCAAGGTCCTGTTGAATCGCTACACTAATCCATCAGTTTGGGGATGGTATACCACTGTCCTTAGGTGTTTGATTCCCAGTGTTTTATTCACTCCCTCGAACACGCGAGATGTAAAGTTAGTCCCTTGGTCAGTTAACAATTCCCTAGAGAGCCCCACTCGGGAAAATATCTTTAATAATTCTTCTACCACTTTGGGGGTGAACACCATCCACATAGGTACTGCCTCTGGATATCTTGTCGCATAGTCCATTAGGACCAACATAAATTGGTGCCCTGCACTGCTTTTTGGTAGTGGCCCCACGATATCCACAACCACCCGTTCAAAGGGTACTTCCACCAATGGCAATGGTACTAATGGGGCTCTTGGAGGACAACTGAGGTTCACTTTTTGGCATACGGGGCAAGAAGCGCGATATCTGGCCACTTCTCGTACTAACCCTGGCCAAAAGAATCTCCCCCTAATGCGAGCCTCGGTCTTGTCTAGCCCTAAATGTCCACCCATAGGGAGTTCGTGTACTGCTTTCAGTAGAGCCTTTCAATATCACCGAGGCACCAGTAATTGCTCTACTTCCCCTTCCCCATGTTTGTTTTGTTCTACTCTGTATAGCAGATCATTCCTCACCTCAAATCTCAGGGTGGTCTGCATCAACTCAGGTCTCAGCACTTCCCCATTCTGCTGGGCTAGGTGTTCTTGGAAGGCATATCAAAACCCTTCTTCTCTGCTCTGTTCTCGTCAGAAATGTTCATCCTTCCACAGATGTGGTACGTCCACATCCTGTTCTGCTTCTTCTTCTGTTAGGGGAAGTCCAGGCTCCCCGGTGAAGGCCTCTGCTGTAAAATCATTCCCCAGGACCATCATGGACCTCACTGTCTTGCACCCTCTTCTCTTTGTCCCAAGTGGACTTGGACCTTTTACCCTAGAATTTTCCTCTAAGGCTTTCCCCCTAGTGGGACTAGGGTAGCACTGTGGGGTACCTCCATTTTTCCTCGCCTCCTCCAAACTGAATGCCTGAACTATAACTGCCAGGAGCTCTGGCCAGTCACATCCTAGTATCATTGGGTAGGGTAAGTGCTCCACCACTCCGACCTTCATTCAGCGTACTTTCCTACCCACTTGCACAGTGACCCACACCCGTTCCGGTCTTTGTGCCTCCTCGCACAAACATTGAATGGTGATTCAGTCTGCCCTTTCTCTGTCTCCTCTTCGTAAAACATCTCTCCGCACTATCATGTGGGATGAACTGGAATCCAACATCGCCTGGACTTCCTGTCCCTCAAGCCCAACGTCTATAGTCAGTGCCAGCCATTCCTCTCTTGGTTCCGAGTAAACCCTTACACTGTACCCACAAATGCCCGTGGGGGAAGCTGGTTCTCTTGGCATGTCCTTCACCACCTTCTCTATCAATGCCTGTTGTCTTTCTGCTAGTTCCAACCCCAGTTGTTGTTCCTTTAAATCCAAAATGGGGTTCTGTTCTGCCGTTCCCATCTTCTTCTTGGACCCAAGGGTTCTTTCTATCATTTGGGTCAACCATCGTCTCATGGTACCCATGACCATGAGGAGTTTCCCAGCCAATGCACCACTGTAACAGGTCACCTTCCCCAGCACCATCTTCCTGGTCATCGGCACCTTATGTGGGGTGCCCTTGGAGCCCTCTTGGAATTCTTCTGTCCCACCCTAATCTCGCCTGCCATGTCTTGATGGAAATTATTATGTGAGCAGGAAACTGCCTATTATATTGGGTATGTTGGGGTCTCTCCCAGGATGGCCTGACCCCTTTTTCTCTAGCTAGGTGTCCCTGTCCAAACCCACCAAACAGGGTCCAACACCGAGGCTCTAGCTTTTCCTTCCAGTGCCTGGAGACTCGTGGCCCCCTTTTATGCTCCCGGCTGGAGCATGGTACTCCCTGGCCCAGAGGCATAGGTGCCGGCCCCACAGCAAGAGAGTCGCAAGTTCAGAACCAGGGTGTAACCCTGCTAGTCCAAACAAAACAAAAATATACTTGCTTTCCCCCCCCTCCAGTGCACCAGGCCTCCCTGGCCCTTTTAAGATCATCCCTTGAGTGCCGGGGTTGTGTCATCCCAAATTGCACCTTTACTAGCACTTGGGTTCTCCACAGCCCTGTCTCGCTCTGCACCTCACTGGCGCGAGGTTCTGTGCCCCCAAAAGCTGCGCCCTCACTGGCACCGGGGCTCCCACTCCAGAGTGGGTCCCCAAAAATGAGGCCTCCTCCAACCCCTAATAGCCTCACCCAAACCTCTGGTCTTGTTCAATAATCACAGAAAAAATAATAATAATAACAGCACGTGCTCAATCAACGCAGTGGGTCTGCGTACATGAGCTCTGTTCGAGTCTCGGCTCCGCACCACCAGCTACAGTCCTGGTTGTAGATGCAGTCATCATCTCGCAGGGGCTTTTGTAGCTTCCCCCTTCCTGCTGTGGACCGCTCCCCAAACTTCTTCCTGGAGCTCTCAGGGGCACTGCTTCCCCTTCAGCTGCAGACCTCCCTACTGCCATTCAACCCAGGGTTTTTATAGTCCTGCCTCTTCCAGTCAGCTGACTAGCCATCCCAGTTCAGTAGTTAACCCCTTCCTCACCAGCCCTCCATGCCCAGAAGGTTCTGGCCTTATAGGAGCGCACCTGCTTCCTCGTGATAGGGTAAGGGTTCCCTGTCACAGTCAGCAAGGAAGAGTGGTAAGAGTGGGTGCAGGAGGAGGAAAATGGTGGGGAAGGGAAGAAGTGCCCCGATCACAAAGGGGAAGAGAGCAGGTGCCAAGACGGGGTGATTCTTACCTGCTTCACAGACTTCCGAAAAATCCCTGGCTACTGTTCTTGCAGCGTGGTCCAAAAGGGGGGTGTGACCACAATCTTTCACACCACCTGGATCTGGCCCTGGACAGTAGAAACCCCTCATTAACAATAATTAACATAATGCCAAAAGAGAGCTGTTGTTTTTGAGCTACCTTCGCACCTCCAGGATTCTCAGTTACTTAAGGCCTTGTGTAGCCTCCAACAGCCTCCTTAGAGCTATTTTTGGGCAGTAGCTCCAATCCCCCAGAGCAGCTACTTTGCACACCTTCCCGGGTCTGAAACACTTCCTCTCAGCCTCATGCAAACACAGCATGTAAGGCAGGAGACCCTATGTAATGACTACTGTAAATGTCATTCTCTTCTGGAGGACTGCAGTGCTTTTACAAGCCTTGCAATCTGAAGCAGTCATATGGAGCAGCTATAGCAGAGAGGAAAAGACTTCCATATAAACTTGTTCTTGTTCCTTGAATATATGAATGAACTAACATGGGGATTACTAGAAAATATGAACATCTCTGGTATTGTTAAGAAGCAAAAACGGAGGTGGTTTGGCTACATTAGGAGATGTCTTAGTTTGGCTACCACAATAGTCCATGGAAAAGTGAATGGAAGGGGAATAAGAGTCTGGGCAAGGAAAACATGGCTAGACAGCATTACTAAATGAACAAAAAAGGCCATGAAAGAGCTTTTTACTTTGTCAAAGTGTCAAGGAGCTGATCTGGTAACACCCTAGCAAACTGGAGATTATGGGAACCTGACTGACTGACGGGGCCTTAGCTTGTGGCACTAGGGAGACGATGGAGTAGGGTTTAGAATTTGTTGAGGGCTCTGTATACTCCCTCCCTGATCAACATTTATCGATAATGCCTGCAATCTGATCCAGCCTAAAGACAAACTGTTTTCTGCTTGGAAAGATTTTTATGAGCTTCAGGAAGAAGTTAGGTAAAGAGTCTCAGCTTGGTGTGGGAGGAAACGTATTGTTGACCATTTTATGGAGTACTGAGCAGATGAATGTTGTGTTAATGGTAGAATGGACTTTTCAGACTAGACATAGGTTTCTCTACTGATAGTATGAGACTTGCTGCTCTAAAGGTTACTGCAGAAATCAAGTAGAACAGACTTTTACTCTCTCTTCTTATGTGGGCAAGTAGTTTGGCTGCAGCTGATCCAGACTTGCCTTTGAATGTTTGCCCCCATCACCAGGTGAGGGTACCCACTACAAACACACAATGCATGCAAAGAATCTAAATGATAAAAATAAGGAAATTACCAATGTTGTTCAGAGAATCATGTCAAACAATCATATGCACAATCTAATTAATTGCACATAGTGTCTGAGTGGTGAAATGCCAACCACAGGAAAATCTTTCAGATTTTGTTTGTGACTAAGAGGTTAGTTTCAAACAGAATTTCTTTTCTGTGGATTTTGATAACATTTATGGGCAGTCTATTATATACTCAAACCATGACTGTTGCCAAAAGGAAGAATATAAGCCTGATTTACATGATCACTTGAGAGGAAAGATTTGTTTCCTTATGAAAGTTCATAAGAGCATAGCAATAATCCTGTCTCTTAAGCTTTTTTAACTTGTCATTTGCAATCTATTTTTTATTTTGTAGTTTTTAATCTGTAATCTTTGTAGCTCATCTGCCACCTTGTGGCCCCTCTGCAAACATTTTACGGCACTGAAAAAGTATTTGCTGGTTAGCAAAATGCATGCATCTCCATTACTTTCAAGCTATTCAGCAAAGTGCATTGGTGCTTGCTTCTTGGCAACTTGAAATTTCAAATGTTCATGGAACAAAAACATTTAAGCTACTTTCCTAAAATCAACCACTTCTGGTAGAGATGAAAACACTGGATATGCATTTTCAGGTGATCAGTGTTTTTGGGTGCCCAGCTTGAGTCTTTTTAAAGAGTCTTTGATTAAAGCTGAGACTGAGAGATGTGCTGGCCATCAGCCTTTTGCAAAATCATGTCTTTCTAAAATGTCTCAAGGCATAAACTGACAAGGAAGCACCCAAAATTACCAGTGTCTTTAAAAATGTAATGCCTAATATCAGTAAAATGGACTGAGGTTTCCACCTCAGCACTGTAAGGTTTAGTTAAAGAGTAAGCTATTTAAAATCTATTACTTTATTCCATGTACTCAATACTTTCCAGATTTTCACTACCAAAAACCACCGCTCCCCTTTCTTCTCTCTTTTTTTAGCATCTTCAACAGAAGTGAATTTAATTGAAAAAGATAAAATTCAGGTTAAAAAGCAAGGTGTTGTTCCAAGCTCTGCAGCAAGATGTGTTGTAAGGTACAACATAAAAAATACTGATTGTGGTGCAAGCTAAGATTACTGTTTAAAGAGAGAATATACCCTTACATCCATAGCATTATATGGAAGATGCCAATCTTAAATGCTGATGGAAAACCAATCACTGCAGACCTAGGACCCTGCTTTGGCAAAGCGTTCAGGCTTTAAGCCTACAGCAAGTCCCACTGATGTTCTTCCCAACTCTACCTCACTCCCCTTAGGACAAACACCTGTGTAAGGTCTTCTGACAACGCTACTCTGAAACCAATATTTATTTCTTCAAGCTCCCTAATTACCGCATTAATAACTGAGAAAGGTTTTTGTACGTAACTGGATCCAATGTACAATTTCTGTGGTCAAAAGGACAGAGTGAAAATTTACGCAGGAGAATATCAAGTTCAATACAATTCTGTATTTTAAAGCCCATTTCAGTCTTTGCTTTGAAGTGCCTCCATTACTAAAAGATCTCACAAAGACAGAAATGAAATACAGTCCAATTATATCAACTGCAGAATGATCTTGATTGTCTCTTTCCTCATCCTTTTAGTCCCTGCCAGCTATTGTTCCTTCAACAAGAGGAGTACCATCACAGGTTTTGTCTGTCATCTGTCAATAAGGGGCTGAACCTATATTTTATCTCATTCTCCCTGAAAAGGTCAGAGGAGATTTTGCAGAGAGACTTTTGAAGCTACCTAAGGGATTTGGGCACATGCATTCATACCAATTTCTCAAAAGGTACTATAACAGGGGACCTGAACCCTGTTACGAGGGAAGAGGAAGACTCAGTCAGTATACCCAGAGCCTGCGCCAAAACAGTCCACAGGAAGGCAGGAGCTCTGGCAGATGGCATTGAGGGAAGGACTGTGAGAAATCATTTTGTGAGGAGAGCAGGGATTGAGGCAGCTGGTCCAGACAGAAGGAACGCACACCAGGGAGCCAGGGACTCCTGGCGCTTTAAGAGGCCACGGTGGCAGAAGCACAGGCTGGCCATTAATTAAGACAGTGAAAACCCCTGTAGGTAGGGAGGGGAAAGATATTTGACTGCAAGGAGGTGGGACTACTCGGCACATAGCTTCCACAGGGAAGCAGACTGTGGGAAGCAGTACCCAGGGGAACAGAAGCTACCCATAAGGGTGAGAAGGGGGCCCAGCTCTGGGAGTTATAGCTTAGGGGAGGTGAGCTTCATGCAGGTGATGCTTGTATATTTTAGTTGTGCTAATATATGTTTGTTTTTGGTCGCTGTACTACCGTCGGACTGGGTATAGCTGAAAGGAGAGAAGAGGAGGCCGCAGGGGTGCTGCAGGGGCACCCAGCATAAAGCCTTGCCCTGGATCAGGGATGCCAGTGGGGGGCTGAGCTGAACTGGGAGCAGCCTGAACCTAGGTCTAGTGTGCTAGCGGGGCTGGGACTAGGAGCAAGACAGGGCTGAGTGGCCCAGAGACCAGAGGCACTGGCCGGCTGAGAGGCCTGGAGCCCGAGCCCAGATGGGACAGTCAAGGTGGCCAGGGGCTGACCAGAGACTGAGACTGGAAAGGCCAGGCCAGCGGGTTTAGCCCACCAGTCAAAAGCTAGAGTAACACATAGGCTAAAGCTAGTAAAGTTGAGGCCTAACAATGGATGAACTGACAATAGAGTAACATCAGCGAGGCATGGGCATAGCTATAGGGGTAGAAGGAGGCCACAAACGTTAGCCCTTAAGGCAAGTAGGGCCTGAGAAAACAAAGACTGAAAGAGCAAGAGTGCACCCTAGGCTCACCCGCCTCCAAGGGTTGCCTCCCCTCCTCACTTTTCAAAATCAAGGCATGGCAGGGGAAGAAGCAGGGTGAGACCCTGGGAAGCTGGAGTGGGACTGGGATTAGGGCATCCACTTGGGAGCATCATGGCAGCCTTCAGGCACCCACCCCGTTACAAGCACCTTTGGAAATCTCCATCCCTCTGCCTAAGACTTCAGTGCTTTCACTTACCTCTGCATGAACAGAGCCTAACCCCATTATGGCTAATGGGGGTACAAAGCTAGGTAGATTGCTTAATGTACAAACACCGCTTTGTCTGTTTTAATCCCCCAGAACTGACTGTAATACAAACTGCTCATTTAGCAGCTTTCGAGTAATCCATTTACTCACTGTTCCCCCAATTTGCATGTTGTCAACTGTTCTCCAGGGGCAGCTTTACGATTGGCCTTTACATGTCTGTTCAGTCATGGAAAGGGAGAAAGGAGCCTCAGGCCTCCCTCCTGCTACCAACACACATACACACACACACACACACCACTCGGCGGGGTGCTTACTTTGTGCCTCTCTAGGGTTCATATGACTGCTGCAGTTTTGGCTCACCGGGTTTGTATGTTAAGACACAGTCACGTGTTCAATTCCTACTGCCAGTGACCCACTCAACCGTACAGGATTTTCACCTACTGATGGGGAAGGGAGCTGCAAGGACTAGAAACAGCCACTAGTCCATCCCCACATCCACTGACCCCGAGTAGAGAAAGCTGTGGTCCTGAACCTCTCCAATCTACGAGCAGCGAATACCTGCACTGCTTACTGACACAGTGCCTCTTGATGTTCCTCCCAGGGTCCTCCGAGTACAGGGCTAAATGCTGTAACGCTGCCCCATGTTTGGGATTTTCCAGCCCTGTCGTGACAGTATAGACTGCTATCTATATGTCTGGTCAGAGAAAGTCTTGGCTAAGTTAAACCCCTGAACCCAGGAGTTGGGATCTCTTGCACACATCTCATTGCTGGCAATGGAACGGGACAGGATAGTTGGTGCCAAAAGGCTCAAATTGTGGATGTCTATAACACAGCATGACATTTTTACAGCCCTTTTGAGGCCAGACTCTGCCCCCCATATTCATATTCAGTTGTAATGTTACAGCACAGGAACCCTATGTCAGGTCCCTATAGGATGGCATGTAAAGAGACTGGAGGTGGGCTAATCTTGCCCGTGTCCCAGAAGACATATCAAAAAGCAAACCCCTTCTGGCTGGAATACTTGCCATGGAAGGTCTTTTCCTCAACAGTGAGGAAACCAAATGATTCAAAGAGGCAGGAATATAGGAAAAACAGGAAGATGAGTTCATTACAGTCAGTTTGGACAGACTCAAGGGTGAAAAGATGAGAGTCAGTGAAACCTGACAGGAAAGATACAGTATAACAAAGGTAAATAATGACCGAGACCTTGTCGAGTGTCTAATGGGAGAAATAAAATAGGAAAGGGTGAGGAACAGATGGAGAAAGTGTCTGTAGGGAACAGCTGAGCAAGGTATTACATGAGATAAAATTGCAAAAAGGGGCAGAGCCAGGTAGAAAGCTGGAGATAATTTTTTGTAACTGTTCAAGGAAGGACATGGAGGTCAGTGAGGTTAACAGGAGGAAAGAATTAAGGAGGGGAAAGGTTTTTTTTACAAGTGAAAGAGGAAGAAGGCAAAACTGAATTTGCAACCTAAAGGGCATCCCTATATATTATCTGATGAGATTTCTGGAACTTGCAGCAGATAAGAAATTGGGACCCATGTGCCATTGCTTTTTCAAGCTTCTTAGGTATTGTATACAAGAAATTATTTTCTGTTTCAGAAACAGCTGAAAGGGCTCCCTTGAATAATATAGTTTTATCTATACCAATATTTTAGAACAAAATGTTACTGTATTATTTGTTCCAATCTGTCTGCATTTTAAATTATGCCATGGCAGAGTATATCAGCATGAATTGCATTTGAAATATAAATTTGTTTATGCTGCTTTTTTTCTCCCTTCCAATTCAAAACAACCTGATATACCAATTGTAATGGATTTTTAAACACATTTATTATAACAGAAACATTGCAGGGAAAAAATGCCAGGAACTGGAACACAAATAGGCCCTTCCTTATAACATTTGCCTGGGACTTCATAGATATGTATTGTACAAAATATGATGCCCAAAAGATTTAAACCTTTTTATGACATGTATATATATATATATATATATATATATACACACACACACACACACACATACATACACACACACACACGATTAATTAATTTTACAACATAAAATAATGTGCAGGTACTGTCAACAGCAAAAGCAAGTGAAAACAGAGAAAATGTTTCTTCACTTCCTTGCCCTTCCCATCCTGCTCCACCAATGCACTATTTTGCCCCCCAAAAATTCATAGTTATTCAGTACCTCAAAAGACCTGAAACCAAGAAGGTTACAACTCCATAGAAACTCAACCAGAATTTCAATAAACTCTGATGTTCATAAAATGTCAAATACAGATGAATTATTTGTCCACCAGCTGCAAACACCAGCTACAAACACAACCCACATTCTCGTACGATGGCAGTCACTAGATGGTGCCATTACACATAATCTCATAGGTCTTTTTCTTTGTGTGAGAGCAGTGTACTATCTTTGAAGAAAGGCTATATTGTTCTTTTTGTGTGTTTGCTATCTTTGTGGGAGTGCTGGTAAACAACAAATAGTTTCCATTATTGTTTAATCTGCCCATTTAAACTCAATTCTGGTGAAGGGCTCATTTTTCAGGGGGAGGGGGAGAGACAGGCATTGGTGTTAGACCAAGTTATCAACTTGTTCTTCATGACCACCTCTGGTCAACAACCGACCAACACATTTTCAGCTTTTGGTACCACATAGCAGAAGGGGTGGTCTTTGAATTCCTTCAGTGGTTGACCACAAGAAAGATTTATGACTCTGCTACTGCTTCCAAGTAAAGAAAGCAGATCCTTTAGCTCAATGTGAAAAGGCTCATGCTTTTACATCCAGTAGGCCTAGATATAAAATCCCACAGATCACTCAACAAGGTCATTTCTCATACATATGCAATTATTTAGATGGAAAATATGGTTTAATTGTTAATTATAAGGTTGAAATTCACAAGAGCAATTTACATGCCACACCCAACAAATATTGTGCTTAATGATATAACAAATCACATATCATAGAAAAGTAAGGCTAGAAGGGACTTTTAGAGATGGGATCATCCCTATCCAAACCATCCTATAAATATCTACTGTCTAACCTATTAGTAAAACAATAGTCAACCCAAACACAACTGATGGAATTGATAGCATTACATATATCACCTGAAGACACAGGCATTACTTTATGTTTGTAGATTTTCACCAATTATGGGAAGAGTTGTGGAGAGGGGGTTCCTGAACTCAGGGGGCATAAAGTTAAAAATATTCTTGGAAATTAGAGACCACGAGGAATCCTAGCAGAAGACACTGTGGAAAAGGAAAAGAAGTTGTGGGGTGTTTTTTTGTTTGTTTGCTTTTAACATAACGAGTTATCTCTTGCAATTATGGAAGCAATAAACTTTTTGAAAATAGGCAAGAAGAATGGGGAAATTTACTGATAATTGGCGAGTATGAACTGTAATAAGAATATACAATCCTTTTCACTTAACCAACTTACAAGTTGATAATCACATTTGTGTGGGATATTTGTTATATTCATGCATAGATCTAAGGGGTTTTTTTTCTTTCTTATGAGATGTATCCATCACCACTTTTCTATTACCGTGTTTATAGTAACAAACTTAGTAACAGATAGGACTGTGTTCTATCGACGTATCTGATTGGTACGAGGCGGAGCTATTCACATAGTCCTTTATAGTCATATACTCCAAAAACTGATACATTTATGCAACCATGTTAAAACCAAGGTGAGTGGGGATGTACCAGTATAACAAGAATAAAATCTGACTCCACCCCTTACTACCAGGAGTAAAAGTCACTGGATCAAATGCAAGGATCTTTACTTACTCATTATATATATATTCCAGTAGAACTTGTAATATGTTCAACCACTGTTCATACGGACAGTACTGTGAAGTACATTTAAATACATTACCTTTAACATACCTTTTTCTGAGGAGCAAGGATTTCAGGGTTCAGTCCACTATACATATTCATTTTCAATTACCAATTGTTAAGCTTGATACATTTTGGGCACCTATACATGTGACACCTGCTCTGACGCGTGCTAATTAGCACACGTTGGAGTGGACTTGATTAATTGAATCTCCTGGAGCGTGCTAATTAGCACACTCCAGCAGCCTCAGCATCATGTGTATTCAGCATCCCCATGCTTCAAAAATAGTAGTGGGGATACTTTAACTAAAGTTTGTTGAATGAGCTTTAGTTAAAGGGCCCCACAACCATTCTGAAGTGAGAGCTGCTCCCAAGAGCTGCTCCAATTAAAGCCTTCCCTCCCTCCCCCTCACCCTGGAGCATGTGTAAAGATGCTCTTTATGAGCAATAGGGACTATTGAATCATTTCGTGAAGTGATTCCCAACCAGAGTGCAGTGGCACCCTGCCTGGGGTGCCTCGAGAGACTTTCAAGGGTGTTGCAGGGTGCCATGCAATGTTACCATTGTCAGGTGTGCAAAAATGATTCACAGGATAACCCCAGAGTTTTCAAATAGTGTCAAAAACATTCTGACTTGTTGTGGTCTTTCTGAGATCCTTGCAGCAGAAGAATTACTCTGTTATTTTTCTGTAGTAAAAAAAAAAAAAAAAAAGAGGGAAAACTAAGAGCTGGCATTTTTCACAGGCTACCTCGATTCTATCCAGGAGTGCTTTGAGAACTGCTGATCTAGTCTGACCTGCTGCATAGCAGAAACCATTAAATATCACCAAGTCACCACTGTATTGTACCCAAGAGCTTGTATTTGGCTCATACATGTATCCAGAAAGTGATTTGGTCTGGATCTCAAGACATTAAAACATGGGGAATCCACCACCAACTAATTCAAAATATAATTTCAGTGTCATTTGTATCATCATAAACTCGAGTAAGGCGCCCTTTTTAAAAAGATCATCATCATTATAAATGCTACTTGCTTGTTCTGCCGCAAAAAAAATTACACATGTGTAGAAAGGCCCAGCACTAATAACAAAATGAAAAAAGGAAAATGAACGTACTCATTTTAAGGAGAAGTAAAGGAGGAATCAGTTTCCTGAAACCTTTTTTTCTACAGTCAAAACTGCATGGAACGCAGCAAAAGAGTTTTCTCAGCAAGCAATTTATATCTTGCTAGGCCAGTAAATTATGTTTACTATTACTTTAAAAAATACTAAAAGAGCAAAGAGAAGAAATCACAGATACCAGAGACTTCAGTAAGTCAGGCACGCTACTCTACTGGACTTTCTGATTGAAAGCACCTGAAATGGACTTTTAACATCTATTGACCTAATGTGCCGGAGAAATCTAATAATTCTTGCAGAATTTGTTCAAAAATGTCTTCAAGAATACTGGTGCAACAAAATGATTCTCTCTCTGTCTGTAGTGTTTTCTTCATGTGGGTACACACCTTGTATTATTTGAGCCTGTAGTGCTGAAATAAGTTATTAACATAACCACCTCCATAGTTGGTTTTGGTATTCAGGCAGCTATAAAAATATATTCTTCTATCTAGTGTATTTTGCTTTCAAAAGGGCCTTCCAGAATTTCATCCAAACACAGAGACAACCAAAGCTGATATACGTATAAGAGCTGAATTATCATCAAAGGTACAATTCTGGGATATAGTTAACATTTATATATAGTTAACATACATAGTTAACTCTGGAATGAGTATATACTGCTTAAGATACTAAGACAAGAAATATAAACCTATCCACATCTTAAATAGGACTGGATGATTGTTATTTAAACATCAGATTGTGGCTATTCACTTGATGAGAAAGCTAACATAATGCGTTACAGCTGCACCTTCAAGACCAGAACATAGAATAGGGCAAAGTTTAGTCTAATGGCAGTATATAGAAAATCATTAGTGTGTAGACAATTTTATGCTCAGACTATGGTCAAGAGTCTACTAAGCTGTTTCATCTCCAGATAACAAGGGATACCCTCATTGCTGGCAGATATATAGCTATAATAAAATGTGCTCAGTAAAATCTTTAGAGCTAGAGTTTACTGTGTGGTTAGTATATGTAAAAAATTGTCCTGTTTCTATATTTTTTATTGACAGTCTGTCTTGTGGTACAAAATTATATATTCCTTGTAAAATGCTCTGCAATTCCATCATCAAATTAACAGAGTAGAAATTGCTCTTCTCACTGAGGTGGGATTACTCATGGTAATTACGCTCTTCAGCCAGAGTTAAGGTGTGAAACCGTTCTCACGGAGAGAAATAGGAATAGGTATCTGTCACTTACTTCCTTTTCCCTAACACTTTCAAGAAGAACAGACTTGTCATCCCACTAATTATAATCATTGCTATGGCAACGGCCATAATGAGAAACCTCTGCAACTTAAGGGTTTCATACCTTCAGCTTTGCTCCAGCGATTATTTTGCTGTGTAGATATAAACGTTATAGCTGTTATTATTATTACAACACATTTCCACACTACTGTTTACTTGTGCCGTGCTCCATAAATATAGACAAAGTAAGTGCCCTATACTGATAAGCTCACACACTAAATAACACAACAGAAATTGTATGACAACACATCAGTAGAGAGCCTGAGGGCCTTGCTAATGGGAAAGAAGAGGAGGAGTGATTTTTAGTGATTTCAGAAAGGAGAAAGGGAATATATCAAAGGAGGGACCATGATAGAAGGGGGAAAAAAGCCAAAAGAGGGAAAGACAACACAGGAAAAGGTAAGGTAAAAAGAATGGGAAAAGAACAGGTGACAAAAGCAAGTGGAAAGGAGGGAAAGTGTGTAAGTGGGGCAAGATTGTGGGAACAATTCTCTTCCCCAGCTTGCTCCATTTGTGCCAGTTGAATGGTACAAAAAAAGTGGAAACTTCCTCTAGCTGCCTGCTGGAACTCACGTAGTAAATTGGAGGGGGTGGGGGAGAGGGGACAGGGCTTTCTACCAAGTGCAAGGTCTGTGAATCTGTCTTGTGCACTTCCATCCACTACGGGCCCAATCGTGGCACTCTTCACTGGGTCTGGCCACCAAACCCAGTGGATTATTTGTGCGTATAAGGGTGGCTGGATGAGTACTAGCGCTTTTTATGACTCAACACTCAATTATGCTGCTCAAGTTCCATTGAGATGTGCAGTACAACTGGCTGTTCTTAAGAATCACCCTCACCTCTGACTGTATGAGTAAAATGTTGACTTGGCCACACGTGAGTAAATACATAATTTCACATTCACTCAGCCCTACAGGATGTGTAAATATCCCCTCACACATCAGTGCAGTGCCAGAAATGCTGAAGAACTGTTAGTGTATATTTTCTTGCAATTGCACACATGTGGTTACCTCAAATTAAGGAAGAAAGGCTTGTCAAAACACTGAATTATACAAATTCCTTCTTACTCATAAGACATTGTTTAAGGCTCATGTTATTGTATAAAACACGAACAATGTTTTAAGACTGAAGACTTGCTAGATATAACTGGGAATGATCAATGGCATTGTCAGAACCTTGGGAGCATTTCACATCCTCACCTTGAACCATTTTATGATCATTAAAGTCAAATAGCCCAAGCCATTAAATAGACAAATAAAGATGAGTCTGTGTTCTTTATTTGTGTGGGAAGAAACAACATAGGGGCAGAGATATCTAGTAGCCAGTCGAATAATCTCCCAAACAAGTGATGAAAGAGAATGAAACACTAGTATAACAAGGATAAAATCTGACCCTAAACCTTTCCCCTAGGAATAGAAGTATCTGGGTCAAATCCAAGGATTTTTACTCATGCTTGCATGGGGAGGGTTGGAGTCTGTGCGCTCAGCTTTTTTATTCCTAGCTTCATGACTCCAAGTTTTTTTTTTTTACTTTAAATCGAAGATGGCCCATATCCAAGATGATCTTGCCAGTCTCCGGGGAAACAATCCAAGCCCAAACTGGGATTGCAATGTCCCCTCTCCAAGAGTTTGGCTTTTTCACTCAAGGGGAGGTAGCAGAGGTACAGGTGGGTGAGGATTTGACCCTTAAGTTGCTTAAAAATAATCTCTAGCACCAGTTCCCTGGCTTTCGGCTTCAGGCTTGGCAACGGGACTGACCAAACACTGACCACCTAGGTGGCTGACCCCCTGACAGTGTGTGGGGGGCAGAATTGTCTGTGATATACTGCACTGCAAAATTTGGTAGTATGGATGGTGGAGGTGGGGAAATAGCTGTGCAGTGGCTCAGGGCTTTACACGTAAATGAGACTGTAGTCATGGGCAATGCCTCCAGGTTGCTTTGTTTATTCCATCTCCCCCCCAGCTGGAGCAATTCCTATGTGAACCAAGTAAGACTGAGAGAACTGAAGTGTCAAACGGCACATAGTAAACGACCAGCTGCTCATCTTCTTTGCGTCAACAGAAAACGGGGCTGTTTCCAAGCATTCTGGTTGCCGTTCTGAGCCCACGTGCTACACAGACAGCAGCTGGCTGTAGCTGAATCTGGAAGATGCTGGGGGGATACCAGTGGGAAGCTGCAAAGTCTATTAAAAGCTCCCCTCCTGCAAACCAATCCTGTCCATCGAAGACATCTGTCCTCAATGCCCCAAATCCACCCACAGTCCTGGCATCCTCCAAGACTCCAGACTACCTTTGGAAACTCATATACTATCAAAGCACACCCACATCCCTCTGCAGCTGGCCAGAAGACTGTGCCCAGTCCTAGAACTGGCCACAGTGATCCAAGCTGGATTGCTGCAATTCACTTTATCAAGCAATGAAGCCCCCGTGTCCCGAGGAAACCCACCTGCTCAGTAACACAGAGTGTTGGAACACACAGAATTCAGCATCTAGTTCAAGGTCCCTGTCCTCATTTGCAAAACTCTACATGGAAAAGATCCTGGATCCCTTGGAAACCTGTCACACATTCTCCTAGCTTTATTCTACCCTTCACAGCACCACATTTCACTGCAACAATGACATCGCTGACCATGACGAATCAGCTGGACACCATGGAAAACAGAACCAGAGACACAGTAATCTCCAAATGGGTTTGATAGCACATGAAACATCCTAACTGTGGAAGGATCATGGGCAGATCTAGAATTAAAAAAAAAAGGTGGGGGTGCAGATGGTGATTCTGCAATGTAGGGATGCCCCCATCATCACATATACAACAACGCAATTTTCTCCAGTTCAAGATAAACAAGAAGCTTTACTAATATGCCAGGGGCCTAAGGCTGTAATATTCAGTTTAAGATTGAAGCAAAAACAAATATAACTTCATTGGAATGAGTTTAACATAATCTGCAGGGCTGTGAAACAGGAGCTTCATTACTAGGAGCAGCTAACAGACAACAGCATTGCAGAACAAAGGATAGCTTGACTGGTGGACCAGCAAGACCATTCAGAAGGAGAGAGGGTTGTTAGGACCCATGGAATGAAGAGCTCAGGAAGGATCAGGTACATTATTATAAGCCATAAAGTCAAGTCAGCACTGCCTGATTCGAAACACTGCTACCTCTGCAAGGCAGTTGGTTTTAAACTTTGGGTGGAGCAGAAATCAAAAGGGGGTGCAAGTGCATCAGTTCACCCAGTCTAGATCCACCCCTGTGGGGGATGTTGGTAATTAGATACTTAAATTACACTGTGCCTGTGGCCTGACAATTGCTAGGCACCATCCTTCAACTTACTATCGAGAATCTGGTAGAAGGAATAAACAAGGTAACACTATATGTTATCAGAGGCAGTGAGTTACTCCAAGGAAAAATTAAAATTCATTTAAATTAAATAGGATAGCAATGAGCTGCTATAAATAGATTTGAGATGCTGTTCAAACCTTAGCAGGTACCAGGTTGATTTACCCAAAATACTCTCCTTGCTCTTACAAGCTGTAACAAAAACACCGCCTTGTGCAAATTGTATTCTATTTTCAGGCATTGGATCGTGGTTAAGAAAAAGCACCGGGGAAAGGAGATTAGTGAGATTAGAGAGGCTGTGACTTGGATGACTACAAAGTCCAGTGGGTGGCGAATTGGCTAGAGGGTCATACCTAGAGAGTCGTAGTGGATGGGTCAGTATCGACCTGGAAGGGTGTGGGCAGTGGGGTCCCACAGGGTCCTTGGACTGATACTCTTCAATGTCTTCATCAGCGACTTGGACGAGGGAGTAAAGTGTACTCTGTCCAAGTTTGCAGATGACACAAAACTGTGGGGAGAAGTGGATACACCGGAGGGCAGGGAACAACTACAAACCGACCTGGACAGGTTGGACATATGGGCGGAAAACAACAGAATGCAATTCAACAAGGAGAAATGCAAAGTGCTGCACCTAGGGAGGAAAAATGTCCAGCACACCTACAGCCTAGGGAATGACCTGCTGGGTGGCACGGAAGCGGAAAGGGATCTTGGAGTCCTAGTGGACTCCAAGATGAACATGAGTCGGCAGTGTGACGAAGTCATCAGAAAAGCTAATGGCACTTTATTGTGCATCAGCAGATGCGTGACGAATA
>NW_005841968.1:2639974-2650816 GCF_000455745.1 Alligator sinensis | reverse complement strand
GAGAGGCGACCTTGTGGCTGGCTATAAGTTCATCACGGGGGCACAGAAGGGAATTGGTGAGTATTTATTCACCAAGGCGCCCCCGGGGGTTACAAGAAATAATGGCCACAAGCTAGCAGAGAGCAGATTTAGACTGGACATTAGGAAGAACTTCTTCACAGTCAGAGTGGCCAAAGTCTGGACTGGGCTCCCAAGGGAGGTGGTGCTCTCCCCTACCCTGGGGGTCTTCAAGAGGAGGTTAGATAGGCATCTGGCTGGGGTCATCTAAACCCAGAACTCTTTCCTGCCTATGCAGGGGGTCGGACTCAATGATCTATTGAGGTCCCTTCCAACCCTAACATCTATGAATCTATGTGGAGCAAAGCAAAAGGAATGCTCTTTGTAAAGGATCTCCAGATGTAAAGTGCTGAGGAGTCTTGGATCCCACTGGATTCCACTTGACTTGAGGACACTCTCCAAGGCCCCCCAAGAGGTGCTCAGAGAAGACATCGAGAACCACAGAGTGAAATGACGCACCCAGCTCTCACAGCAGGGCAGTGGCAGAGCTTGGAAGAGAATAAAACTCCTAAACACCCTATCTACCACCTGGACCACATCCTTCATGAAGTCTCCGCCAAAATCAGTTGCTTTTACAGGTGTTGAGCAATACTCAAGCTTTGTCTCTAATTCTTTCATTTAAAGGCCTAAAATGGGGCATTTAAACCCAGAGCATTGGTTTTAAAATCAGTGTACATGAGTGGATTCCACTTGAAAAACTGGCACCAAGGGACAAGGCCTGTTTAGCTCCCCCAGTGCAGTAGGGGTGACTGTATGGATTTTAATGGAACTTAAACTTTAGCGGAAAAGGTTAGCACTTAGAGCACTGTACTGGGAGATCACACCGGCAGATCAGTGAGAGGTGACCTACAACCCAGGTCTCCTGCTTCCTGGGCCCATGCCCTAACCACTCAGTTGCTAGGGCTAAAACATGGGTGGACTGTCTTCTTCGATTAGTCATGGGTTTTGTCTGGCTACATTTTTGTGGCTTACACATCTGCAATTGTCACACATACATAGTCACATATCTCCCTGGCCAGCACATAGGCGTACTGTGTATGCTCAGTCTACATGCTCATGCTTCGGCTTCTGCATTGCAGGAGTCATAGAATCACAACCTTATGTAAGTGCCAAAAATGTCACTTATGTGATTGGGAAACTGCCATTTAGGTGCATGAAGGGAAGCAGACTCCTATCTCATGTTCACAGAATATCTAGTGTTTTGGGACCCTAATCTAAGCTGCGACCTGCCAGCACTACTGCAAAGTGTCTCATCAAGCCTGATACATACTGCAGTCGTATGTGGCATCCATTACTGGGCACCCATGCTAGAGGGATATCACTGGGCAAACCTAGCTAACTGAAGGTTATCGAAGAGCAGAACTGAACCCTGACTGACACAGCTAAAACATCCTCCTAGCCAGTGCTGTACTCTTTACCAGGTCTGTAGAGCACCAGCCAAAATACTGTTCTATTAGCACTAATTCTGTTCTAATAAGTACCCAGCTGACTGCAGTTCTTGAGGACTCATTTCCATCAGACTATTATCCCACATTATTTCCCTTCATCAGAAAAGAGGCCTGAGCATTCATTTGACTGACAGACACCCATTCCCAAATTGCACTGCAACTGTCTGAATATGAATGATTGCTTTGAGCAGTACTTTAGAGCCATGGAAAGACAATGAGCAGAGCCAGACATTCAGTAATTGCACATATCCATAATGGGCTAGCAATATACCGTGGCATAGTCATGAGACATCACTTTGGCAGGAGGAGTTAAATGAAGCAATTGCCTTGTGTCATGGGAGCTGCTTTTCAAAACACTGGATGTCTTCTCCGTTTGGTTGAACTACAGGATAATACAGAGTGATCGGGGGTGGGGAGAAATGGGTGTGTTTGCTTGAAATGGACTGCACAGATAGCAAGAATTATATACTGTGCTGTACATGTCAAATGATAAGCACTCAGCACTGGGGTCTGCACAAATGCTTTGGTTAGATGATGAATAGATAAGAAAAACTTCAATGTTGCATAGGTCTTATGTTGGCCTTTCACTCAGAAAATAATTTTATGCACAGGGATCTCATTCTGGCAGCTGACGCCCATCAGAGGGCAGCATCTTGAAGAGGTCAGAACTCCTCTGGTCAAGGTGCAGAAGAAGTCATCCCACAACCTCTACTGCAACTTTCAACAGAGACTGCCATTACAACTCCTTTGCAATCTGGATAGTCTCACCTGGTTGTCCTATCCAGTCATGGATCTGTCAGCCCCAGATTCAGCCATCCAATAAACCCCATTTTATTCTGGGTCATAGGGAACATTCAAACACCGATCCCTGCCAACCCTCATCTAATGGAACCGCATCAGTTCTGCAGCATTCAGACAATAAGCAGGCAAAAGCTACAATCAGGGATAACAGCTCCATTAGGTTAGGCATTAAACCTGCTCATACCAAGGACAGGGACTCTGTCCCAAACAGTTTACAATCTAAGGACTCTTGTGACTGAGATGCACAGGCTGCGGGCCGGCACAAAAAATCTGACTGTACTGAAGTCCTGGTTAAGTCCCCAAACTAGGTCTTAAAGCTCTGGAGGCCTCGAGCTGACCCTCTAAAAGAAGGCATTTTGCAGTTTGTGACTGCAAGGGAACGTTCACCTTTTAATGAGATCTCAGGGGCTTTTAAACACTTCTTAATACAGAGAACAGAACCAACCAAAAATGAGGCAGCACTTTTAATTAACAAGGACAATTGCTTTTAATTGTAAAGCTCATACATTTTTCAGAAGGAGAGATATCATTTTTGTCTTAATTGCTAGGTGTGTTGAATAGGCAATTAAAAACGCATTAAAATAGGACCCATAGATAAAAAGAAGCAAATTTCTGTCCTGAGTAGATTAGGAAAGAAGCCATGGATGCAGCCCCCCTTTTTACTTGAAAACCAATAAGGAAGCTGCCTGTGCATATTTTATGCTTTCTCTAGTCCTGCTATTACAGATAAGATATCAGCATTTTCATCCCAAATACCAGATCTTCACAGCAGTTAGATAAATATTCCTGTGGACAGAAATCTGGCATACCTCATCCTAGGAGAGTAGTTTTTTCCTTTGTTTTACATGAAAATGCAAATATTAGATTGACTGGGCCATCTTTAGCCATGGGAGTGCTGCTGAGTGCGACTACTGCATGGGGGAAATCCTAGCCCACATGCATGGAGATGCATGGTTTTGGTGCTGCCACGCTAATGAAATGCAGTCATCTGACAAAAGGACCGCTATACATCTGCACCACACAGGCACATGCTGTCGTGTGCTGGAGAAAGCAGTGAGCGATTAGCACAAGGTTGTTGGAATAAGGGTTACACAGGGGGCCAGAATAGTTGATTTCTCATTCTATTCCCAAATCTTTCACTAATCCTTCAAAATTGCAGCCCTTGGCTTATTACGCATAGGATCAGTCCCCTGGAACACTGTCTTGTTTTTGTACTGGATGAGTGGAATGAGTAAAAGAAAATCACTGTGGTCCAAATATGACAATCTGTTCTTGCTGTCACTAATTTGCAAGAGAAGAACAGGGAATTTCACACGGCTGTTGTGCAAAGAAAATGGCTGTCATGAAAGAAGAACACATAATATTATGTTTCATAATCACTAAGTGGCACACCTCCCTCCCCACAAGCCCTGGGAGCACCTGTAATGTCAAGTAAACTCATATCACTGCCAGCCTGGGACAGGTTCAAGAAAATGAAATCTCCATGTTCCAACAATTCCCTTCACTCATATAAGCAACTCGCCCCCAAACACAGAAACCGAGGCTTCGCTGCCAGCTCTAATCAGAATGGTTACTGGCAAACCCGAGAGAATAGTAAACTTGGAAATGAAATGAGGAATGATCTCTTTTCTCAGCCCTCATGGTAATTCTTACCCATCCATCCCACTCATCGCCTTCTCCCTAACTCATCTATTTTAAAACTCACCCTACAAGCATACAGGCACAAAGAACTGAGGTATGACTGGGATGGGTAGAAGTGCTTTCTCTCTCTGCTGCGTATGTTGTCTGGTTTAACAGAAAGTATAAAGACACAGAACTATTAGACATACTTTTCACAAGCACTAAACACATTTGATAAAACATCTGAATGTTGCCTTTTCTGTTTGTGTGGCACACTGAGTGTTAAGCCACATGCAGTATGTGGTATTAATAAATCGTATTCTTATAGAAGGGACTTTTAAAAAAGGAAAACCCTAACCACTAACACTCTTTTATTAGTCCCTTATTCAGCAAAACACGTACATTTGCTTAACTTTAACATCTCTATTAACCGTATCCCCATTCAGCAAAGCATTTTCAGTGGAACTCACATGTCTAAAATTAAGATGCTTGAGGGCATTGTTGAATAGGACTAAGATTAATCAGGTGCACATAAAGTCAAGCCTGTTCTTAAGTACCTTGCTGAATTGGGGCCTTCCTAATTAAATCCGTTGTGCAAGCCTCATTGATTTCATGCCAGAACCATTTATAAAGTTACAGAACCCATAACTTCCTATGGAGATCCTTGCTGAATTAATAGAAGAGTTATAGACGATTAAGCTCCTCGTCCTGCCCTAGCTGATGGGTAAAAGGTATCTAAGTAATTCTGGTTCCCATTTGTCTTGTGCAAAGATACATTAACATTTTAGGAGTGGAGAGTTAGTAATACAGACCCAAAAGCCAGCCAAAGGCGAGTTGTTACCCACATCGACTCAGTGGACCAGGCTGGGATAATAACATGCTATTCGCTAGAGATGAGCGACACCTCTTCTTAAAAACAACAACGCACAAAACAGAGGGAGAGATGGTCTGATTGTTCAAATTAAAGAATTATAAGAATTCATGTAAAGAGTTGTTAATAATAGTGTTGCCTCACTAAAGCCATCTGCACGACCACAGCTCCCTTCCTTGCCCAAAGTAAGCTGTTTGGGAATGGTGAAACTGGTCATTTTAAATGACTTCTCTTACTTACATATTTTAAACCCAGGCAAACCAGGCTACGAACCAGGCCCACCAGTGATACTGCATGGTGAAACACGAAGCCTTCCGTCCCTGTCAGTCACATCAGAAGCCTCCTGTACTTGCTCTCCTTTGTCTTCTACAACTGTCTGCTAGGTCTTGCCCTGCTTCTGACTGTAAGCTGTTTGGGGCAAGGCACATCTTTATTTTACACTTTTACAGCACTTTTTACAGCAATACTTTCCTGATTCTAACTGGGCACTATCCCAATATGATTATAATGCATGTAAAGCCGGCAGATAGGCAGCACCTAGCAATGTGCATCTGAGCGTTAATGAGAAGTATGTGGTGTGGAGATCCCCATGCTAGCTTAGGTACTGTGAGCAGCCTTACAGCTTTAGCTCAGAATGGGCTGCAAAACCCACCCAAAAGAGGATAAATTGGTTTATGCCACTCTGAGTTCCTAGTCACTGCAGCTACCAGCACCTGAGCTAGCAAAGCTCTCAGATACTTCTGCACTACCCTGCAGACTCTGCTGAGATTGCAGCAAAGATGTGCCCTGAAGCCTCACACCACCTCTCTGAGGCTGATATCTTTATTCCAATCTCCAGATGGGTTTTTGGTTGTATCTGTGTTATTCTAAGGACATAGACAGTCAAAGTTATTTGGGTAGATGCGATATCTTTTATTACACTAACTGAGTAATTGGAAAAAAGTTCTTTGCAAGCTTTTGGGTGCAATCACCCTTCCTCAGGCATAGGAAGTCTCTGCTGTTCTGAGACTCCAAGGAATGAAAGAAGCTAAAATTGTGACAGGACGTCAATGAAATAGGTATACATTAGGAAAATAAAGAGGTAGAGCACGGAAGGGAGGGGGGAAGCCAAAGGTGAGTCAGGGAAACTCTACAGTAGTAGTAATACAAAGTAGAAAAGAGGCTTTCTGGGAAAAAGGATATAGCTGGAGAATGCGGTGATAATTTTAGAGGCATACTTCTATGCTATGAGAAAAAAACTCCGTTAGCAATGAAAATCATGGGCTGAATCCTGGAACAAGGATGCACCTTGAATTGCCAGGCTGCATCCTGAGGACTCCCACTAGGACTAAGGAGAAAACACTTTCCTCTCCTCCTTACCACTAAAGTGTTGCCAAGTCAACCTGTTATAGCCACAGGCTTTCAGGAGCCCCTGAGGACACTCATTTTCCTATCACAGAGACAATGGCATAGTAATATATCCATTGGCCTCTCACTTCTACTCTGCACAGCTCCTTGAGCAGCGGCACAGGGGACTCAGGAAGCATAGGTCCTCATGTTCTCCCTTCCCTCCAAAAAAGAACAGGCTCCAAGTTGAATCAGGACTTTCTGTGACTTTAGAGAAGTGGTCCTCTACCTTCAACTACAGAAAAATAATAGAGCAATTCTTCTCTTGCAAAGAACTCAGAAAGATCACAGTAGGTCAGAATGGTTTTAACAGTACGGATTCCTGTTTGAAATCTCTAGGTTTATTTGGTGAATAATATTTGTACACCTACCAGTGCTAACATTGTGTGACATCAAATGGCACCCCTGAAAGGATTTCAAGGCATCCCAGGCTACCCTGGCATCCTTGTTGAGAATCACTACTTTAGAGGATGCAGCAGTAATTGGCTTACCGTGCTTCAGAGTCTACCACCAAATTACACCACAGTGTAAATATGGAATACACAGCAGTGTGACATGCCAGCGTAGCTGTCAAATAAGAGCAAGCAGGGGTGGTGTTTGCACTGTGAACCTTTCTGTAACTTGTGAACGATCAGATCCCCTGCAGCAATGGAACTCATTCAAAACCTATGGCCCAAGGAAGATTCCCTCTTAAGGAGGACCTGACTACTATAAAGTTAAACACACCTGCTTTAATGCCAAATGAAAGACTTCAAATTGCTAAAGTCTAAATCCCCAAAGTCTATACAGAACACTGCCCTCGTTGTCAAAAATTCCCTTTAGCAGCAGTGGTAATTACTTACATAATTAAGCCTTCTGTGTCCTTGTTCATAGAACCATAGGAAATTAGGGTTAGAAGGGACCTCAAGAGGTTATCTAATCCAATCCCCTACTCGAAGCAGGACCATCCTCAAACAGATCATCCCAGCCAAAGCTTTATCTAGCCAGATCTTAAAAACCTGCAAGAATGGAGAGTAGACCTATGTGAAACAGCTAGTATTCACTTTGGATTTGGATTCAGCTGATTTGGGGAACAGCGATTTGATTCGGTGATTCATATCACTCCCAAATCAATTCAGCCAAATCTGATTCGGAGATTCAGCTGCTGCCGAATCAGCCGAATGTCCGAATCGGCCCCGCCCCCCGCCCGCTCTTAATGGCTGCCCTGCCCAGCCCCAGGTCCTTGAGAAGAAAAAGCCCCCACTCACCGGCCCCTGCCCGCTAGGGAGTGATCCCCACTGCCCCCCACCACATGGAGGGCTCTGTCACGAGCCCCCTGACCCCTGCTCACTCTCCTAGCCCCTGCCCCCATGGCTGCCCTGTCTGCCCCAGCTCCCGAGCCTTTAAAAAACAATAAACCCCAAGCTCACCAGCTCCTGCCCAGTGGCAAAGGGGGGGCAATCCCTGCTGCCCCCACTGCCCCATGCGGTGTGGGGAGCTCTTCCACAAGCCCCCAGAAGGCCCGAGACTGCTGCAGTTGCCAGTGAGTCTGGGGTTTTTGGTTTGTTTTTTTTAAGGGCGGGGAGCTGGGGCGGGTGAGGCAGCAAGGGGGGGTTTAAGGGCGGGGAGCAGGCAGGGATTGCGGGGCACTCAGGGGGGCTGGGGGAGCAGGCAGGGGATGGGGCCTAGCAGGGGTCCCCCCATGGTCCCTTCCCTCCCCACAGTCTAGCGCCAAGGATGGAAAAGCAGCCCAGCTGGGCTGCCTTCCACCCCCGTGTGATCTAGCGTTGGGCATGGGAAGTCAGACCATCTGGGTTGACTTCCCATCCCCAGCAAAATGTCAAAACAGCATTGAAACAGCCTTTCTGTTTCGATGGAACAGAACAGAACAGCTGTTTCGACTCGAAATGAAATTCAAAACGGAACACTGTTCCGTCGAACCATCGAAACTCAAGGCAAAATGGAACAGTGCTCTTCCGCACAGCCCTACTAACCGGTACTAGCTTAGCTTGCTTGCAAGAAAGTTGTGGGAGACCATATCAAAAGCCTCGCTAAAGTCAAGGTAGATCACATCTACAAGGTATAATCACAAACACTGGTTTCCCCACATCCACACAGCCAGTCATCTCATCCTAGAAGGCAATCAGGTTGGTCAGGTGTGACCTGTCCTTCATGAATCTAGGCTGACTGTCCCTAATCACCTTCTCCTCCAAGTGCTTAGAAATGGATTTCTTGAGGAACTGTTCCATGATTTTTCCAGGGACTGAGGTGAGGCTGACTTGGCTGTAGCTTCCTGGATTCTCCTTCTTCCCTTTCTTCAAGATGGGCACTATATTTGCCCTTTTCCAGTCATCCAAGACCTCTCCCAATTGCCACAAGTTTTCATAGATAAAGGCCAGTGGCTCTGCAATTACAATTGGCCAATTCCCTCAGCACCCTTGGATGCACCCCATCCAACCCCATGGATATGTAAAAATCCACCTTTTCTAAATAGTTCCTAGCCTGTTCTTTTGCCATGGTTGGCTGCTCACCTCCTCCCAAACTGTGCTGCCAGGTATAGTAGTCTGGGAGCTGACCTTGCCTGTGAAGACTGAGGTAAAAAAGGCATTAAGCACCTCAGCCTTTTCTGCATCCTCTGTCACTAGGTTGCTTCCCCAATTCAGTAAAGGACCCACACTTTTCCTGATCTTCCTCTTTTTCCTGACATACTTGTAGAAACCCTTTTTTTACCCTTTGCATCCCTTGCTAGCTGCAACTCCAATTGTACTTTGGCCTTCCTGATTTCATACCAGCATGCCCAAGAAATACTCTTATACTCCTCCCTAGTTGTTTGTCCATATTTACCCTTATTATAAGCTTCCTTTTTGTGTTTTAGCTTACTGAAGAGTTCCCTGCTAAGCCTTTTGCCACACTTGCTAGTCTTCCTTCACATTGGGATGGTTTGCTCCTATACCCTCAGTAAGGTTTCTTTAAAGTACAGCCAACTCTCCTGGACTCCTCTCCCCCTAAGACTGGTTTTCCAGGGGATCCTGCCCATGAGTCCCCTGAGTGAGTCGAAGTCTGCTTTTCTGAAGTCCAGGGTCCTTATGCTGCTACTCTCCTTCCTTCCTTTCCTTAAGATCTTGAACAAAATCATCTCATGGTCGCTGCTGCCCAAGTTGCCATCCACTACTACATTACCCAACATTTCTTCCCTGTTTGTGAGTAGCAGGTCAAAAAGAGCATGGCCCCTAGTTGGCCGCTCTAACACTTGCACCAGAAAGTTATCCCCAACACTCTAAAATCTTCCTGGATTGCCCGTGCACTGCTGTATTGCCCTCCCAGCAGATGTAAGGGTGATTGAAGTCCCCCATGAAAACCAGAACCTGTGATCAGGAAAATTCCACTAACTGTTTGAAGAAATCCTCATCCACCACATCCTCCTAGTCTGGTGGTCTACATCAGACAACCACCATGACGCTGCCCCACCCTTATTGCTATCTCCTCTGACTCAAACTCAGAGACTTTCAACAGGCCTATCTCCAGTTTTATACTGGAGCTCTGAGCAATCATACAGCTCTTTTACATACAACACAACTCCTCCTCCTCTTCTCCCCTGCCTGTCCTTCCTGAACAGTTTGTACCCATCCATGACAGCGCTCCAGTCATGCGAGCTCCCACCACGTCTCTGTTATTCCAATCACATCATAGCTCTGTGACTGTGCGAGGACTTCCAGTTCTTCCTGCTTGTTTCCCAGACTGTGCATTTGTGTACAGGCACCTGAGGTAACTAGTCTATTGACCTGATTTCTCAGGAAAAAGGAGAACACCTCCCTGTTGCCCCATCCGGCTTGCACTTCCTCCAGGTCACCCACTTCCCCACGTACCTCAGGGTTTTGGTCTGCATCCCCTGGCAAACCTAATTTAAAGCCCTCCTCACTAGGTTAGTGAGTCTGTCTGTGAAGATACTCTTCCATTTCTTTGTCAGATGGATCCCATCTCTTTCTAGCAATCCTCCTTGGAACATCATCCTGTGGTCAAAGAAGCCAAAGCCCTCGTGGTGACACCATCTGCATAGCCATGCACTGACCTGCAGGATGCATCTGCTTCTGCCTGGCCCTTCACTTTGACCAGAAGGATTGAGGAGAGCACTACCTGAGCCCCTGTCCCCTTCATCCTTGCACCCAGAACCCTGTAGTTACTTTTGGCTGCTCAAAGTTTCCCCCGGTACTATCATTGGTGCCCACATGGATGAGTAGCACAGGGTAGTGGTAAGAGGGCCAGACAAGTTTCAGTAATCCTTCCATGACATCTCGGATCTGGGCTCTGGGCAAGCAGCAGACTTCCCGAGACAACAAGTCAGACTGGCAGATGGATTATTCCATCCCCCTCAAAAAGGAGTCTCCAACCACTACCACTCCTTGCTTCTTCTTGGTGAAAGTGGCCTTGGTCCATCCAAACTTGGGGAGGCCTGGCCAGTTCTCCTCCAACAATGGAATGTCCTCCTCACCTTCTGTTGCTAGGGCCCCATATCTGTTCTCCAGGCAAACTGCTGCAGGTCAAGACAAAGAGTTTTGCTTTTTGCCAGAAGCCACAAACTACCAGCTTCCACCTTCTGGGAGTCCATGTGTAACAGGTATCCACTCTGGGCTGATCTAAACGTGGCCCACGCACCTGTTCCTGGGGCAACCGCCCACATTC
>NW_005841968.1:2621370-2639368 GCF_000455745.1 Alligator sinensis | reverse complement strand
TTTCATGAGAGACACCTTCCTCCTGGGCTGCTGGCAGGGAACTGCCTCTGGCCCCAACCCCTAGGGTTTATAAGTGAGCCAGGCCCTGCCCCTTCTGGTCAGCTGACCTCCTCTGGTTGCCCTGGCAACCAACAGCTGGGTTCCTTATTCCCTGCTAGGGCTTCCTCCCTAGCAGTTTCCCCTCTTTAGGAGCAGGGCACCTCAGTGCTCTGCGACACCATGTCCTCTCCCTTCTCTAACATTGCCTGTGGCAGTCCTTCCTCCAGTCCTAGAGATCTCCTTCAGCATCAAATCAATGAAGTCCTCATGATTCCACCTAATGAAGGTGGAGCCTCTCCACCTTCTTTAGCTCTTTTGCCTGCTTCCTGAGGGACATCACCAGAAGCCACCGCTCATATCGCGGGCACTCCCCCACCTTGCCATCACTGGAAGGAACCTGCAAGACGCAGTCTCCACAGCACCACACCAGGACCTGGGGAAGCCTTGACAGTGAGCAGTCCTGCCTGGACAGCCACCTCACAGGTACAAGCAGAGGCAGTGGAAGCAGCTCTGAGATTGCAATGTCCTCCAGCCCTTTCTCTGGGTCTCTTAATCTGCCGCCTCTCTCTTGCTGCCCTTCCAAGCACACCTTTCCTACAGACTCACCTGTAAGCTGGACTGTTTACTGCTCCTTGGTCCTGAAATGTTCCTTTTTCCCTGCTTCCTTTCACCAAGCTTGAAGGCTCGCCACCAAGGAGGAGGGCAGCAAACTGACCTGCGAATTGCTTGCAAACTACTTGCCCTGTTTGCTGCCCCTGTTCACTTGCTCCATCAAGCTTGTTGCTCTCCATCAAGCATGCACTAGCAACCCTGCCATCACAGTCTCTTTGTAACTAGATTAGTTGTACGTCTGCCTCGCTGGGATCTCTGGTCTGTTGCCTTCTTGCTCTTTTCTGTCTTAGAGAGGAATGCCACAGTTTCTCTCCTCTTTGGCTGGGTACAAGTACAGTAACCCAAGTATGCCAACAGCTTATTACCCTGCAGGCGCAGCTGGGGATGGGGCACATGCCTTTTCTCTTTGTATGAATCTGTAGCAAACAAGATTGGCCAATGGCCTCTATAAAATGGAGTACACTAAATTAGCAAGTGCACACAATTAGTAAGTGAAAGAAAGCATGCAAGAAAGACATGTTTAAAAAACACCTCTAGGCATGTCTGCTTTACCTCAGGCACTACCCTCTGCTGGTGGCACCCTAGGTAGGCTTAGCTTCTGAAGACACCCATACCACCTCCTGGTTTGGGGAAAGGAAAAAAAAAAAGGGTTGAAATCTCAAAAAATTGTGGGCTGGCAAAACTAGTTCCCTCCCTAGCTCTCTATAGGTCAGTGGCAGAGTCAGAAATTGAACCCAGACCAATGCTCCTTGATGCAACAGCAGGACAAACAAGGTTTAAGAAATTCAAAATAACTTGGAATTGAAGGAAAATGTTAGATCCCATGTCACAGGAAAAAGGAGAGATGATGAAGCTCTAGGCTGTGTCTTATTTTGCATATATTGTAATACTCACAAATCCATAAAGTGATATTGTACCTCATTGAATTTATTCATTTAAAAATCCCCTAATATTAAAGCAGTGCATAAATATTTGGCTGATGAGACTTTGATTTGTACAATATTAAAGTGTTCTTTGTACAACCAGCTGAGTAGACCAACTGAATATATCACACAGGAGATGTCTTTTGGAGTGTGCAGTGCATATATATTAGGAAGCTCCTGAAATATATATACATAATTTGAAGGACTGGACTATTTTAGCACAGGGAGAGAGATGAAAATGTTTGCATATAATCACAAATAGAAGATCACTATTCCTCAGAAAGCAAGACAGCAAAAGATGAGTTGTGGCCACAGTTGCATATTCAGATGCCTGCCCTTGTAAATATGTATGAGCTAAAAGAAAGTTTATTTCAATGCATTTGTAAATGTCTAGTCAATGTGAGGGGTGTAGTTGAGTAAGTGTTTGGTCCGATTAATGCATCGGGTCTGTAATATATGGACATGGTAATAAAAATATTTGGTAGTAAAGATCGTATTGATACTACTTCAGACACCATATGGAGGTGGTTTGCCCTGACTGTTGCCCTCATGGGGAGTGCTGAAGCAGCAGTCAACCACTGGTCTTTCCCACTGGGTCACTGCTGAGCAGTAGTCTTAAAATTCATTGCTTTTAGGCCATAGCCAGTTTGATCCTATGTGTAAACAATTACTAGGTTCAATTTGCAGACAAAGTTTTCCCCTGCCCTTCCCTATATGCACATCACTGTTAAGCTAAGGTTGCATTTATTTTAATTTACGTAGCTATTCTCTTTGTAGTTGCTGTTTGTATTGTTTCACTTTTAAGGAAAACAACGTTTTTGTTTCTTATGCTGGTAATACCGGGGGTAACTCCAGTGACTATACATGTGATTTACTCTCCTAGAAGTGAGCAGAGAATTGGGTGCCCTCTACAAAACACTAAATCGCACAAAGCACGTGGAGATGTGCAGCAGGAAAAAATCCTGCACCTGTAGACAAACAAATTACCAATCCAGTATTGCCAACTCTCATGATTTTTGGTATTGTTCTTAAAATCTATGCTTCAGGCAATAAATATATATAAAAGAAAAGAGCTAATTTTTTTCACATTCCCAAAGCGTAGACTTTAAGAACAATGGCAAAAATCGTGAGAGTTGACAACAGTGCCGACCTGACACTATCCACATCCAGATGAACCCTGATGGACATCCCCTGCTCTATAGGGTGAATTCTACCAAAGAACATCATATTTCTGCACAAAGTCCCAGGCCCTTTCTGTTCAAGCAAAATTAGAAAGCTCCAAGATTGTAAGGGTGTGATTTCCCCTCACTGAATCAGTATATGCTTCCGTGAGATTAATTATGTTATAATGCTGAAAAGCCAGTGTAAGTGAAAGGTCTAGGTTATTGCCATCTGAAGATCCCATGACAACAGCCCACATTCTTGTTTGGGGAACCAAGGGAAACCCTTTCAAATGCGAATGACTGACAGTGTTCTAGTTTCGGCAGAGGTGCTCTTGCTAAATGGTTTAAGAGCTTGCATGAATTATTTCCTGGTGGCACCACAGAAGCTCTCTGAAGGAAATTTCGAACCATATTTACCCAAAGCCAAGGTGACTTTGCATTTCAGATGACCTCCCAATACGTAGATTCTAGACATGAAAAATGATATATTTAGAATCTAATTATTCCAGGATCGTCTTAAATTTGTCCCCTCAACCACTGCAGCAGGAAAGCAGCGGCAGGGGACTAGCTGGAGGAGAACGGAGAGGCAATGGGCAAGCAATAGGGAGGCAACCAGCACAGGCAATGGGCAGTTTGACCCCTGCTCCTTGATCCCGGGTGCCTGCCCCCCTACCACATATCCCCCCGTTGCCTACTCTCCCCATTTCAGCTACTTTCCCCAGCTGATCTAGTGCAGGGGGCGTCCCCAGAGCTGCTCCTGCACCACACTGCAGGGAGCAGCTGTGCAGGGAGGCCTGCTCAGCTGGGGGAAGTGCGGGTGGTGCACAGGTTCCTTCTTCCCTGCCTGGCTAGGAGGATGAATCTGTGCACTGCCACAGCTGCTCTCTACAGTAGAGGACAGAAGCAGGTCAGGAGGGCTCTGGATCTTCTTCCCTCCACCCATGCCTGCTTCAGCTGGGAGCTGTTGAAAGCAGCTGTGCAGAGGGCCTGGCCCAGTCCGGGACCACAGCAGCAGCATGCAGATTCCTCCTTCACTGCCTGGCTCCCTGCCAGGCAGTGGTGAAGGGAGTGGAGCTGGGCAAGCAGCAGATGCTAAAAGAAGGAGCCTGCTGCTGTCTCTTGCAGAGCCAGGCTCCCTGCACAGCTGCTCCCCACAGCTCCCAGCTGGAGCAGTCTGATACTCAGTGCTAAGATGAGGCTTTGTTTTCCCCATGATGAACAAGAGGGTGGGGAGAAGGGGGAACCTTCATCTTGAAATTAAGTAATCATCAGAAGCCCCAGTCACGGACAGGGAACTAATTGTGCAAAGCGCCACACAAAGATCATGCCTTCCAAAAGTCTTTACCAAGGTAACACATGATACAACGGGGTCACTGCAGTTCAATGTGCCTCAGTAAATAATCCTGCCCTCAGGATTTTAGCCAATAGTTCCTTCCCATCTAGCCTCAAATATAGCTGGTCAAGTCCTGTCCCCAGCATTCACAGGCAACCATTTACCCAAGAATTTTCCAGAACTGACATTTCAAGCACAACCATGCCAGTATAAGGCACAAACCGGGTATATTAGGAACACCCTGCAACATGGCATGAGTATGGACCTGTCTGTGATTTAAGGAGGCCCTTTTCAGGGTGTGGGTACAAGCTATCCCAATGCGATGGAAGAATGGTAAATGCAGCAGGAGGCCAGTGTCATATCTTGAGGCTTGGGATTTGGAAATAACTCTTTATTTTTTGGATAAACTTATAGACTACTATTTACAGTACATCCAGGTTGGAACTCCAGAATCATATCATAGTTCTGCCATTCAGAAGCAGTCACTATATCCTTGCATCTCCAAGTCCTCTTTTAACTGTTTCAACCAGTGGTTTGTGATCTGTTTCTGCCATGAATCTCTGACCATACAGTAAATCAGGGATTTTCATCCTTTTTAGATCATCATACCCCTGGTGGCCAAGCTGGGGGAGTGGGGAGGGGAGTGTCACGTGGCCGGATGCAGTGCGGCAGCAGCTGCCATGTACAAGCTTCCCCCGCTCCCCGTGTCTGGCCAGGTGGGCAGTGCCTGCACTGCAGCACAGGATGCTGCGTGGTGGCGCTCCATCCCCGCCCACCCATGCGTACCCCCTAGAGCCATCTCAACTACCCCCGGGGGTACGTGTACCCCGAGTTGACAACCCCTGCAGTAAGTCATGGAATCTGGCACGTCCGTAATCCAGGCCCAGGGTCTCTTTTGCAATTTGCACGTATACTTTTTCTGCAGCTGTCATAGGCTATGAGACTAGCAACCAATCAGTGCCATGACACTGTAATAGTCCCATCCATCTTTTGAGGCATCCATAGAGACTTTGATGTCTTTTAATTGGTCAAAGAATTGTAGTACTTGGGCAATATGGGTTTTAGATCATTAAATTCATGTTCATGCTCTGGCATTCAGGCCCATCCCATGCCCTTGTGAAGAAGATGCCTTAAGCTTGTTGTGTGAGCTGGGTAGTTAGGAACAACCTTCATACATAACATAATTCAGCATTCCTAGCAATCTTTGAATTCCGTTTTTGTTTTTAGGGGTTGGCATGTTCAGTATCACCTGAACTTTGAGTCATCAAGTAAGAGTCTCTTTGAGGTCAGCTGCTCACCCAAATACGTTATTTTTGTTGTCCAAAATTGATACTTGTCCTTTATTCAGTTTAAGGCTGTCAGCAATATCCAAGACTTTTCTCCATTCAATGGCACGACTGCCCTGTTTTATTATGACATCAGTATAGACTTTCATACATGCTGGATCCTTTAGCGTATGGCTTATTGTGCAGTCAAATACTTATGGAGCTGAGCATTTTCCAAAAAGTAGTCTTGCAAAGCAGTGTCTTCCAAATAGGGGCTTGAAAGTGCAGCTCTTGGAGCTGTCAGTGTCCAAAGGGATCTGCGAAAATCCTGCTAATACATCTAATATGCTGAAGGATTTGGCTCCTGCCATCTCTGACAATGAGTTGTATTAACAGGAGTGTCACTTGCACATCAAGGGAAGTGGTTCTGCTTCATACAGCACTGACAGGGCCTCACTTGAAAAACTGTGGCTCGTTTTGGGTCCCACACTTCAAGAAAGATGTGGACAGATGGGAAAGAATCCAGCACAGAATGACAGAAAAGATGAGGGGCCCGGGAAGCAAGACTTCTGAGACAAGGCTGAAAGAACAGGTGTTATTTAGTCTGGAGTACAGAAGACTAAGGGGGGGATTTGATAACAGTCTTCAAATACCCAAAGGGCAATTATATAGTTTGGAGATATGGCTGCAGAAAAAAGCCTGAGGCACAGGACCTAGATCAATGGTCTCCAGCTGCAACAGAGCAAAATAAGACAATTCTACCTTGAGCAGGGGCCGGACTAGATGACCTCATGAGGTCCCTTCGAGCCCTATTTTGCTATAATCCTAAGTGCAGGGGAGACACGGGCATTGCCAGTTCCCTGTCACTGCAGTTTCTGACTGCTTAGAAGACAGACCTGTATCTCCACCCTCATAAGATTCTCTGAAACAGACCAAGTGATATTGTCTTACGTGGGAGAGCAGGGACCAGCGGTCACATGAAGGAGAGCATTTACCTCTATATCCATTTACCTCTACATCTGAAAGAGCCCCATGTGGCAAATCCCACCAAACATGCTCAAAAACACTTCACAATAAGGTACAAGCAGTATTTTACTGTTAGTCCTGTAATATTCGGTACAGTTCTGAAAGCCCCAACTTTCACTTAAAAAAAAAAAAAAAGGATGGGCTTTGCCCTTGAGGTTGTGGAGAAACAATTGAAAAAAATCCTAAAAGTTCAAAACCAGAAAGGAAGTCAAAAGAACCCCAAATTATTATTACTATTTTTAATTCTTGTGATCCTGAGGGCCCTGGCTTGTGGTTCAGTGCTTGGGCTGAAAAGTAACATTTTGCTGACATCTTAGAGGAAAAAGAAAATATACATCCCAACTTGAAGGGAATGTTATTTTATGTGAAAAAAAACATCTCAGGCCAAGAGACATTTTCACAAGAGGTTTCCCAGACCCCCACAAAAGGAAATATTTCAAGTGCTCCCCATTCCACCCCCAGTATTTCATGCAACTCCATGCCAAACACTATGTAATAAAACCAAAAGGGACAAACAAAACCTCAGATTGAAAGCAAACTGTGATCCTCCATCAGAATACACCACTCACGTTCTTAACGCACGAGTCTTAAGTCACACCATTTCATTGCAATTGAAAAAGTAAAGAAAGCCTTTTTGTAAGAATGTCATTTTGTCTGCAAGCAAACCGCTGACAGACCAGCTACGATCCATAAGTTCAAATCCCTTTGCTAAAAGCCTCTATTCATTTGCATTCTATTGCACAGCACAGCATGGAGGCTGCCCACACTGGTTATATTGTTTCTTAAAAATGCTTGGCACAGAAAAATAAAAGATTAATCATATGCAATATATTTTCATTATGTAAATAGTGAGATGCCAACTCAAATAGATTACTTAGCATAAACATTTTTCGTAAAATACGAGTGGGCATCATATTTAATAAAAAAATCACGAACGAGTGTTGAGTTATTGCCCTGCAAATGAAACCAATGTAAAATAAACACCTTCAGAAGCAACTGTTTGACCACTTACCTCTCCAGTTATATGCACAATCCATTTATAACAGTAAACTGGGATTTGCTTTCTCAGCTGTACAATTATTACCCTCTCAAGAGGGAGACAATATGTAACTTTACGGTAACTTTTCTCAGTTTATGTTGCACATAAATTACTATCAAGATGCAGTGAGCTGAACAATTCCTTTTTGGTTTGCTAATGAAAATATTCCCTTCCATTTTAGAGTCTCCAACCACTAGAGAAAAAGAATAGTTTATATCTGCAGTTTGCCTATTATCCATTAAAGGATAAAGATTGTCTCAATGACCATGTGTGGCTGCAAAAGCTCAGAAGACCCAATATTTTGCAGAATTAGTACAGGAGATGCAAAGGAAATGGGTTATCCATATAAGGAATACACGACCCATTTGTACCAAGTGCTCCCCATGAGATCTTGCCTGGGGAACTTGGAAGTGCCATTCCTTTGTGGGTATAAGGAGCCTACAAATCTGAAATAGATACATGCGAGGACAAAATGGGAGAGTATAATGAGAACAGAAGTAGTGTTCTATAATGTTCTTTGTACAACGTGCCATGGCACATGTATGCCCCTCCCCGCACATATGCCAATATATTTATGACAGACCTTGAAGTATGCTTCTTTTCCAGCTGTACCTTAGGTATGCCAGGAGAACATCGATGGCATTATCATCATATAGATGCATAGGAACAATCTCTGGAGAAATGCCACCAGAACTTTGGCAACTTCCACCCCTCCATCAAACTGACTCTGAAATACTCTTTCCAGAAAATGTAGTTCTTGTACACTGCTGTGGAAGTTTGCACTGGCCATATCACCACCACATTGCATTGTAAACCCATCAATGACTACAGCTACCTCCACATCAGCAGCATTCATCCTAAGCACACCACTAGATCCATCACCTACAGACAAGCTCTACATTACAACCATATCTCTCTTCATCCCTCTGAATGGGATGCACAACCTAAGGATCTGGAGCAGGAATACCTACAATTACAATGCTGTCCTAAAACAGTAACCAGTTAAATCAATAGAGCCAGACTGGAGGCTCCACTCCAAATTGCTACAATCTGAAGACAAGGACATCAGAATCCCTCTGGTTGTCACCTACAGCCCCCGACTTGAACACCCCAGACACATCATTAGCAACCTTCAGCACCTCCCAGAAAATAATGACCATCTCAAGATAGCTATGGGGGACAAACCTGTCCTGGCTTACAGGAAGCCCCCAAACTCACACAGCATCTCTCCAGCAACAGACTCCCTAACTCCTATTCTCACCAAGGCACCAGACCTTCCTCCAGAGCCAGATGCCAGCTGTGCCCCATCAACACAGACTGCATCATCACTGGACCAAATAACACAGATCATAACATCCAAGGGTAATTTACCTGCCCCTCCTACAATGTCATATATGCCATCAGCCACTTACAGTGCCCCTTCATGTAAGAGTGAATGAACACTGATGTGACATCAATACTAGGGCTGTGCAAAATGGCACTGTTCCATTTCAACCAGCATTTCGACAGAACAGCATTTTGTTTCGAATTTTGTTTCGATTCGAAACAGCTGTTCTGTTGTGTCGACGCAGAGTCGAAACGGTAAAACTGTTTTGATGTTTTGCCCATAGGATATAATAGGGAAGGACAAAACAGCCTATACCTTTCTCATTTCTGGCCTGATTTGGATGAAACTTGCAGGAATGGTAGGCCCTTCTGAGGGCATGAAGCCTGCAAAGTTTCAAGGTTATAGGTATAGGGAGTTTGGGGAAACTGCACCCCAAAATCTTTAAAGTAAAACTCATATCATGTGTTTGTGTTAAGCCCCAGTGGGGTCAAAACTGCATGCTAGCCCCTGCAGAGGCCACAAAACCTGCCAAGTTTCAAGGAGATAGCTGCAGGGATTTGGGGGAAACTGCACCTCAAGCTACAGACAAGCAAAACACGTGACATGAGTGACACTGTGTGTGTTAAGGTGCAGCAAGGTGAAAGCTGCAGGCCTGCTAGCCCCTGCTGCGGCCACAAAGCCTGCCACCTGTTAAGGAGATAGGTGCAGGGGGGTTCTGGGGCCCTGCATCCCTAGCTGCTGACAGGCAAAACTCGTGACATGGGTGCTTGTGCAACTGACTGTGTCTGTCTTGGGGAGAAGCAGTTCCCAGCTCTGTATTGATTCTTTCCTCTCCTTAGTCTGTGGTTTCCTAGGTGTTAATCCTTGCTCATTAACTCGTTGTCCTAGCTAGCTACTGTGTATTGAGCTGGTCCCTGAGTGAATCATGACTGATTGAGTAACACAGTAGCTAGCTAGGATAATGAGTTGTATTAAGTACAGTCTAAACCAAGACTACAGATTCTTATACCACTACCTGGATTAGCTTTCAGAAAATTTAAGCCCCTCAGTAGATTAACTTCTTTGTTTTTCTCTCTCTTACCTTGCCTCTTTCACTTTGCTTCTTTCAGCAGCGCCCCCTCCTTTTTCCCTTTCCTTCCCTTGTATTGTAAGCAGTGACCGTGTCTACACATGAATATTAATGCAACACAATAAACTCCAATGCAATTTGTGCTGGAGGTCATTGCTTCTGGGCTCAGCATTTACACGTGAGCCTGGAATCTCAGTGTGTTGAGTCGGGGTGGCACAGCCCTGGCTGGCAGCAGCCCAGGAGGTCAGCCTGCCAGCCCAGGGCTGCTCCAACCCAGCTCAATGTGCTGCAGAGGGGCTGGCTGGAGCACAGAGATGCTTCAATGCAGGGATAGCTGGCATGCAGGCCCCCACTGAAGCCCCCTTGTGCCCAAGCCAGCCCTGTCAGCATCTACACGGGTTTTGCTGTAAATAACTGCCATAGGATAGTATATTTGTGTCAGGCACTACTAACCCATGGTGGAGTTAATTAGTTTACTCCAGCCTAATAGCTCCTCACAAGCAGACAGACATGCTGTAGTATGGAGCTATTTAAGCAACTCCGCAGTAAATGTCTCATGTAGATCCCCCCAGTTTTTTCTATTTAGGAGCTCTGCTTCCTGCAGTCTCTTCACATCAGCTGATGAAATAAGCCCTCCAGTTACAAAAGCTTACATTATACCCCCTGATTTAGTTAGTCTATAAAGATGCAAATCTATCTGCCTCTTGCTGATTTTCAGACTAATGCTGATTTCAAACTAATGACTAACACCTCTCCACTGGGGAGTAAGAAAATCTCTGTGTCAGGCCTGGTCTCAATGGATTTTGGGATGGAGCACACAGAAGTGAGTGGAAGGTGTTTTGCATGCTTAACTCTTCACAGCAGCTATGTAGGGTACGTATAAAGGAACAGACTCCTCCCCCAAAATATACTAAGCATGACAACAGGTGTTTTCACTTACCTGAGCAAGTCAGGAGCTCCTTATTACCTCACCACAGGTAAGGAACTGCCTTAGAGGGGTATTAGATACAGTGCCTTGCAGAGCTACCATGGAGGTAGTGCAACTCATTCTCCCCTTAGGTAAGAAGCTCAAGTTAACCCTAAAAGAGCACAGTGCCCTCCTAAGGGGGTTATGACCCAAAAACTTTACAGTTTTAAATTTTACATTTTTTAAAGACAATCAACACTACAGCCTGGTGTTATGATTATAGAGGAACTTTATCCTCTATAAGATTAAAGCAGTTGTTGGAAATGTACTCTACTGTATTCCCATTATTCTGCTACTGCAAACACTGCTGCAGTTTCAGTTGGGTGAAGTGTCTGCTTCCTGCCCTCCACCATTTTGTAGGGGCCCTGCTGGATGTTCAGATAAAGGCATGATAAGATCTGATGAGCAATTCATACAATCATGCTTCCTGCCATGCTATATATGTATCAGACCCCTGCCATGTACTCCATGTACCAGACCCAGCTGCAGCCTAACACTGCACTTTTGCATGATCCAGTGTGGAGGGCCATGTTATTCAGGCCATGGGGCTCCCCATGGGTCTGCAAATTTGGCAGCAGAAGAGCAGTGGCAGTGTTAACTGCTGTGGCTCTTGGCTCTGCCATGGCAATTAATGCTGCCATTGCTCCCCGAGCCAAATTTCCAGACCCATGAAGAGCCCTATGGTTTGGGTGACATGCCTCTGTAGGCTGGATCTGGCCTGTGAGCCATAGGCTGAGCACCACTGCCTATACTGTTCCTGCCTCTGTATTTCCCAGTCCGTCTTGTGCCCTCCCATATTATACAGCAGGCCCAGATCCTACACTTCACCAGCATGTAAGTTAACAATACAATTTAAATAATGCTACTTTCCATGTACCCTAAATCTACTTCCTATCTGAAGGACTGTACAAATGGGCCTGAAAATGAGCATAACCTTTACCAGAGTGATGTAAAAAGTCATCAGGGTATGTCTGTTCCTCCTCTATACTGAGACTCCCAACAAAAAATAAGACAGAGATCCTGAGAACACCTCTAAGCACATGCCAAAAAGTGACCACTAACTGTTTTTCTGGAGGTGGCTTATGTGGAGCTGGACTGAGTAGAAGGGGTTTGTTTCTTGGCAGGAGTCTCAGCATAAGACTCATAGATGTATGTGCATGAAATGTCAAGCCTACCGTATAAGGGAGATGCTGGCAACATTTTCATTTTCAAGGAACATGGCAATGCTTTAATTTCCAAAACTGTTACTGCTATTGCTTCTGGTAAAGCAAACAGGGGTGTTAGTGGTAAGTGTGCTGGTAATTCCACCATAAGCGGAGAGGATGCATAAGAAACAGCTGAATAAATATGATTGACAAGTAAGAGTTTGATCTGCTCTTTATTCATAACTATTGCAACATCCTTCCAAAGAGCTCTGCTGAAAGTGTTTCTGAATAGTAATCAGTCACTCATGCTAGACTCTTAAGCATAACCTTCTGAACTGGTACATGGTGTTAAAATAAGAGCTCTGGAAAATTAAGCAACAAGAGGAATAAACAAAACATGCTGGTTAGGGAAGAGTAACACCACAAGACACAATGCAAGCATTATTACCGCTAGATGATGAATATTATTCAGAGTCGAATCCAAGGTCATAATTCACTGACAGCAGTCAGTGATAACTTCATGAACTTGTTGGTTCTACATATCATTTATGTTGACACGAACAAAGTTAGTTGGCCCAAGAGAACAAAGTGCTTTTTCTTTTGCTGACCCAAGCAGGCTGATAGATATTAAAGGAGCGTTCTGTTATTTCCAGAGGCAACTTTGGGAAATTGTGATGAACCAAGTGTATGTGCCTATCGTTAGACTCTGCTAGTCATGTTCTCAGGGGAAACCAGGTCTTTGAAGCATTAAGCTTTCAATAGCAATTTGCATTACACATTTAACATTACCCCTTTTAGTGTTTGCAGTTTTTTAGGATGTATATCCTTATAACCTGGTTCAAATCTTAAAGGGTATTTTTAATTCACTATTTCCATGTTAATTTAAATCGTCTCTGCATTCCATACATTTCTGTCTAGAGAGCTCAATGTCTGTGATTGGCAACCCCCCGCTCCCGTATCCTTATAAATCTAAATAATAAATCAAGTGGATAATTAAAATCAAGCTTTCACAAGTAGCCCTTTCAATACACACTCCTTCCTACTACTCACCAAGAAGCTCCTGAGCTAGTACTTATGTCAACAGATATAAGGGTTTATACCAGCAGGCCAACAGTTTTCCATTTTCTGTCCTTAAAGTCCTCGGTAGGGGTTGTACCACCTGTAGGGGGCAAGAGATAAGTGCTAAGGTTGGGGTGAAGGAGGTTTGCCAGATTCCCATGTCTGTCAACAATTTAATCTCATGTTCTCTAAATGCTGATAGTGGCATGTAGGCTGAAACAAATGATACCATGAACCCAAAGATCAGTTCAAGTGTAGGCTAACATTTTATCTAGCTCACACTGCTGTCTGTGTTCCTCATCATGGACCTTCTCCCCTCAATATCTTTGTTTCAAGCTGCTCTCTTAGATCCACCTACAAACAAAAGAAAGGGCATCACCCGTTTTAATCGAGGGCTAAAATTCTCTCATTTGAATTAAAAGGAGAAAAAATAGCACGGAGTCAATTTTATCAGGCAGAATTACTGCTTTAATCCATCATGCTTACTACTGTGGTGAGTTATGGCCCCAAACCATGGGAGACCACTTGATTATCACTTAATTACCCATCACACTGAAGCTGTGATAAGAGATGCAGTATGTACTTGATTTCTACATGAATCACACAAGTCAGCTGGTTGGCTAGGATTAATGTATGTACTGTAAGAGACTAATAAGAGTGCCACTGCAAATGATTATGATGATCTCTTCATCTATAGCCTAAAATATAACCCCTCTTAAATTTAGAAATACAGTGCCTAGTTTCCACATGCCTAGCATTCTTTTGCAGCCATTCATTCTTGCAGATAGTGTTTTATACCCACGTTTCACAGGTCTAAATAGCTGCCAGGGTACAAAATGGTGGAGAATCAGACCGATAGTTTTTACAACTGTTCTGAATATTTCATAGCATTTTTTTTCCGTGCTGCCTTTGGAACCAACTTCTGCAGGGAAATCTGTGAAATATGAAAAGCTATAAATCTATGCAGGCAGCTGTGCAAACGAAGAAAAGAAAAAGGAAATCCTGCTCTTAAGCCAAGCAGTATGATCAGTTAGTAAGTTTACTTATTGCACCAGGTAGGTGGAAAAATCCATAGGGAAAGGAAGAAGGATTAAGAAAATACTGCATTTGTCCATCATGTGATAAAAACAAAAGCAAGCGCATTTTACTTTTTATTCTTTACCATTTTTTGTGAGAGTGCTGAGATTAACAGCCTTCTTCTCAAAATGTTTGTGTATCCTTTGCACTTGAAATAACGTTTTTATGACTCAGTCCCCTGATAGCTCTTGATAAGGCATCTGCAGAATTTTTGATGCAGAGCATTATTGCACTGCTGTAGTATTGATTGATCCACAGTGAGATGTACAGGAGGTGCTCATATAGGTTTGAAATTCCCTGAATATATTTGCAAACAGTTCCCTTAGGTAAGATTTATGTTACTGAGAATGTGCGAAGGGACGCTGAGTTCAAAAGGATTTTATAAATGCAGTTCCTGCTCCCAAATAGTTTATTTTTGTACTCCTACATTTTTAAATATATATGTATTTTTTGTTGTTCAAAGCCACTATGTTTCTAGAGATCACTGAATGACTATGGGAAAGGGCTAATCTCCACGTTGTTGATAATACATCTGTCAGTTTTCGTCAGACAGCATGCCACATTGTGTTTCTGGATCACTTTGAACTGGTGCCTGGGAGAGAGTTGCAGCAAGCTGATTTGAAGCTACTCCTAGCCAGCAGACATTACACAGTGTTACGGGCTCAGTAAATGTTGTGTATTGACTCTAGTGGGACACAGGATTAATTGAACATTGCAGTTCAGAACTAGACCCAAGGCAGAGGTCATATTCAACTGAAAACAATTCAAAACATTATCTGAATTCTTGGGTGTGCAAAGCCAAGATGCAGAGCCCAAGAGCCTGGGTTCCCTTGTACAAGATGTTCCTTTATCTGTTGATAACCAACTAGCCAGGAAACACCAAAGAAGAACATGCCCGGCATAATAGCCTACTCTGTGTTACCTATGATGTTTAAATGACCTCCCTACAAATGAAAATATTAAGGGACCAAATATCTGAGGAAATCAAATATGAACACTTTAGATCAAACTGTAGGGTTCCCTCCATGGGTTTCTGCCACATTGGTTAGTTTTGCCTGTTTTCTAATTAATTTACCTCTCAAGGTCTCTTGTTCCTTCCAAATGCACAATAACGTAATATCAGTCACCGAGACCACAGTGCAATCAGAAGGTTTCATTCAACCCTAAATTAGCTTCATTATTAGCTTCCGCTCACTTATAGTTACCATCCTCAGCCTTTCATACAGGTAAGCTTCCTAAACCACTGAAAGGAGTTTGCAGATTTAAGCAGCCCACTCAAAATGTACAGCTGGTTGGAAGCTTTCTGACACACCGTTTTCCCATCTGCAAGGCCCAGCCTATCGAAATGAAACCATTTGGTGTCGATTTCAACAAGATTCCACCTTGAAAAACATGCAGGTTAAAAGGCATTTTTATAAAGACAAAACAGTCAACTTAAACCATTGCATTTAGCAGGGAACTCTTCAGTGAGCTAAAACACAAAAAGGAAGCATATAAGAAGTGGCAACTTTGACAAACAATTAGGGAGGAGGATAAGAGTATTGCTCGGGCATGCAGGGATGAAAAGGTCAAAAAGGCCGAAGTGCAGTTGGAGTTGCAGCTAGCAAGGGACGTGAAGAATAACAAGAAGGGTTTCTACAAGTATGTCAGCAACAAGAGGACTATCAGGAAAAGTGTGGGTCCTTTACTAAATGGGGGAGGCAACTTAGTGATGAAGAAAAGGCTGAAGTACTTGATGCCTTTTTCACCTCAGTCTTCACAGGCAAGGTCAGCTCCCAGACTACAGCACCTGGCAGCACAGTTTGGGGAGGAGGTGAGCAGCCAACACTTGTAAAAGAACAGGCTAGGGACTATTTAGAAAAACTGGACATATACAAGTCCATGAGGCTGGATGCAATGCACCCGAAGGTGCTGAGGGAGTTGGCCAAGGTAATTGCAGAGCCACTGGCCATTATCTTTGAAAACTCATGGTGATCAGGAGAAGTCCCAGATGATTGGAAAGGGGCAAATATAGCACCCATCTTTACAAACGGGAAGAAAAAGGATCCAGGGAACAGACCAGTCACTATCACAGGGTACCCCAAAAAAGTTTTGAGAAGACCTGCTCTATTAGGCAGTCTGCCCAGTTCTTGCCCTGATCTTATTACAATGAGCACCCAGATTGTGCTCCTGGTCTTATGGCCAAATTGCACAGCTCCATACCTCCCCTACACCATGCCCCATGCCTTGCATATGGCATCCTTACAGATGTTCTACCACTTGCTGATGCAGCCCCTCTCTAGGCCTTCCAGCCCCTCGGCCTTTCTCAGTCCCACTGTAGGCTTCAGACCTATTGGTCTCTCCATACAGCCCCTTCCTGGGCCGCCAGACCCCCTTGGTCTCCTGCTCGGCCCCACTTGGGTTGCCAGAATCCTCGGTCTCTCTTCTGGCCCCTTTCTGGGCCCTCAGACCTCTCAGTCTCACACAACCACAGCCTGGGCTACCAGGCCCCTTCGTCTCCCTCCTAGCCCCTCTCTGGGCTGCCAGCTCCTTTTGGTCCCTTGTCCTGGACCCTTTTAGTTCTTACTTTCCTGGTTGCTCTCCAGGCCCTTGGACCCATATTGTCCTTCACTTTATTCCCAGCCCCTCCCTGGGCCACTGGACCCTTCCAGTCCCACTATACTCACTTGGCATCTCTAACTGTGTCAGGCCCCTTGCTGGGCCTCAGTAACCAGGCCCTGGGACCCATATGGCCCTGCACTCTATTCTCTGGTCCCTCACTGAGCTGCTGGACCCATGTGGTCCTGGTCTTCCCCAGCCCCTCACTGGTCCACTGGACCCACGTGGTCCTATTCTTCCCTGCCAAGTACTTTTCTGTTGAGGTGTGCTCCCCTAGCCTTCCTCTCCATGAGGTAACCCACAAGGCAGTAGAATCTGAGGCTTTCTGGTGCCCCATTCTCACCTTTCCCCATCCCAGGTACAAAGTAGCCCCAGTAGGGTGCAGTTTCAGGTCTTACCCATGACCAGTCTTCAAGCCTACCTGATATTACTTGTCCCTCTCTGGGATCACCCTAGATGTCCTACACCCAGGGCTGCTAACCACCAGGCCCCTCAGCCCTGGCTCCCTCTCCCATCTGAATCTTCCAACTCTGGCTCCCAGCTCACTCTTGGACACATGTCCTTGATTCCTCATTATCAGATGGCCTAGCACCAGCCATTGTCATTCTCGAGTGCACGTCCCTTGACCCCTTCCTTTCAGCTGCGGCCACACAAGGACCTTTGGCTTCTCCTAGGACTTAGCTCCACCTCAGGCCAGTTGAGAACTCCAGGATCTCCTGGCTCTGGCAGTCTCTGCTGTGTGTGGTCTGCAGTGTGCTGTGGTCTAGCTCACCCTTTGGCCCCTTGTGGGCCCTAGCCCCACACAAGCCAGTTGAGAGTCCCAGAGTCAGTCCTCCAGCTGCCAGCCCCCTCATCTCTGTGCGTCTCCCCTCTCAGGCCCCTCCATAGATCACTCCCTCTCTCTGGGCTCACCCAGAGCCCTCCATGGGTCTTCCCTAATGCAGACCCTTCCTCCGCGTGGACTAGGCCCTCTACTGAATGGACAGAAGCAATTGGTGACGGACAGGGGGGACAAAGCTGAACTCCTCACCGAGTTCTTTGCCTCAGTGTTCCTAAGCGAGGGGCAAGACAAGGCTCTCACTGGGATTGTAGAGAGGCAGCAGAAGGACGCCAGACTACCAAGCGTGGACCCTGAGATGGTGCAGAGTCACTTGGAGGAACTGGATGCGTTTAAGTCGGCAGGCCCGGATGAGCTCCATCCGAGGGTGCTGAAGGCACTGGCTGACGTCATTGCGCAGCCACCGGCAGGAATTTTTAAACGCTTGTGGTGCACGGGCCAAGTCCCGGAGGACTGGAAAAGGGCCAGTGTGGTCCCCATTTTCAAGAAGGGGAGGAAGGAGGATCCGGGCAACTATA
>NW_005841968.1:2616945-2620964 GCF_000455745.1 Alligator sinensis | reverse complement strand
GGATGACACAAAACTGTGGGGAGAAGTGGACACACCGGAGGGCAGGGAACAGCTGCAAGCAGATCTGGACAGGTTGGACAAGTGGGCAGAAAACAACAGAATGCAGTTCAACAAGGAGAAATGCAAAGTGCTGCACGTAGAGAGGAAAAATGTCCAGCACACCTACAGCCTAGGGAATGACCTGCTTGGAGGCATGGAAGCGGAAAGGGATCTTGGAGTCCCAGTGGACTCCAAGATGAACATGAGTCGGCAGTGTGACGAAGTCATCAGAAAAGCTAATGGCACTTTATCGTGCATCAGCAGATGCATGACGAACAGATCCAAGGAGGTGATACTTCCCTTCTATCGGGCACTGGTCAGACCGCAGTTGGAGTACTGCGTGCAATTTTGGGCACCGCACTTCAAGAGGGATGCGGATAACCTGGAGAGGGTCCAGAGAAGGGCCACTCGTATGGTTAAGGGCTTGCAGGCCAAGCCCTATGCGGAGAGACTAGGGCACCTGGACCTCTTCAGCCTCCACAAGAGAAGGTTGAGAGGCAACCTTGTGGTTGCCTATAAGTTCATCATGGGGGCGCAGAAGGGAATTGGTGAGGCTTTACTCACCAAGGCGCCCCCGGGGGTTACAAGAAATAATGGCCACAAGCTAGCAGAGAGCAGATTTAGACTAGACATTACTGCCTATGCTGGGGGTCGGACTCAATGATCTATTGAGGTCCCTTCCGACCCTAACATCTATGAATCCTCTGAGTTCATCCAGACCTCTCAATAGCACCCCTTGCTTTGCCCCACTTCCTGGGTTCACCCAGACCCTTCACTAGATCTCCCAAACACTCAGCCCCTTTCTCAGGGCTCACCTGACCCCTCAGCAGGCCCAAAGACACTCAGTCCCTTTCCCAGGGTTCACATGGCCGCTCACTAAGCCCCTGTGCACTTAGCCTCTCTCTCTCTCTGTCATCTGGCCCTCCAGTATGTCCCAGGCATTCAGCCCCCTTCTCAGAGCTCTGGACCCCACTGGGTCCCCCAGGAACCTCTTCCATCCCCTTAGTTCCTACCCAAACATCCAGATGTTATTCTCCTTGCTGGCATTCAGGAGCAGCAGTCTAACTGCTGGGTGATGTTCCTATACCTGCTCCCAAGACGTTACTGCTCACCCTACTCCCAGGATCTGGGCTTATACCCCGTCTAAACCCAGCCCTCTTCCAATCAAGTGACTCCCTTGATCAGGCCTAGCCTTACCTGCCAGCCTCCTGGTCAGCTGTCTCTTCAGTTAGCCCTGACCCCCACCAGCCAGTAGCTCAGCAGGCTGCCTGACCTTTTAAAGTGGCAGGCACATCAAGTAGCCTGCCACAGTAAGTTTCACATCAGTCCCCAGAAAATCATGGAGCAGGTCCTCAAAGAATCCATTTCAAGCACTTGGAGAAGAAGAACGTGATTAGGAAAAATCAGCATGAGGGCACGTCATGACTGACCAACCTGATTGCCTTCTATGACATGATGACTGGCTCTGTGGATGTGTGGAAACTAATGGATGTGCTGTACTTTGACTTTAGCAAGGCTTTTGGTACGGTCTCCCACAACATTCTTGCAAGCAAGTACAGCAGTGGCTCCCAACCTTTTTTTGCTGCGACCCTAAATCTGAGTCATGACCCCTGCCCCTGTACCTGCCCCCACTGCTGACTCATTCATGCCCGGTGGTGCCAGCAGAGCCTGGGCTGGGCCAGGATCATGGGGGGAAGCAGCTGTGAGAGCCACACGGACCGTATGCCAGGAGAGCCTGACAGACAGGATGGGTGGAGCGAGGGGCAGACCCCGCACAACCCTGATTTGGATAGTGACCTGAGGTTGGGAGTCCCTGAAGTACGGGTTTGATGAATGGACTGTAAGGTGGATAGAAAACTGGCTGGATCACTGGGCTCAGAGGGTGCATCTACACATGCACAGTTACTGCGCAGTAACCTAAGGTATTGCACAGTAACCTAAAAATTCTGGTGTTATGGAAACATGCTATATATATGGTGTGTGTTTCTGACTGTGAAGCTAACCTCCAACATTAGTCATAAAGTGTGACTTATTCCTTGCATGAAACAATACCAAATACTCCACTTTTAAACAAAAAGATACTTAAGCACATGCCTAACTTTCAGCCTACCAGTAGCATACTAGAGATGAGAGAGTGGGGCACCAGCGACAGGTGCCAACTCAGAAACGTCATCAGAATTACCGAGGCCTTCATGGAATCCATGCCCTGGCAACAAGAGCATCCCCACACATGGCTCTTTCAGCAGCCGCTGGATGCATGGGCACCCTGCTGTTGCTAAAAGCACAATATGCAGACTGCCTTGCAATTTTGGCCTGCATTTCATTTTTTTTGGTGGAGAATTTTGCAATACCAAACTCTTCTACGCAACAGAAATCGCCTTCCTCTACTGAGCTCTTAGACACCCCCACCCCCCTGACTTTGAAGCAGAGATCTGAAATCTGGAACGGCATCACCCTATTGTATGAGAGTTGTCTTTGGCTGTTTCCATGCAAATCTGGCCATGTTTGGCCAAGCTACAAGCCTTAAAAACCCTGCACGCTCAATAAAGATCCCCATATTATGCCAGGGTTGGTTAGAACAGTGCAATTAAAATCTCAGAGAATTGCATTTGTACCAAGCATGTTCTCTACCAGGACTGCAAGTGTTCACAGGCCAATCCTAATTCTGGCATTCCTAAATTTTGAACACCTAACATTGCAATCTTAATGCCCTTTTGATATATTCTGTTTTATGTCACTTGCATACTGTGGGGAAAAACACAAACAGTGTCGTTGATGTTCATTATACTATACCAACAGTATGTAGAGTCCAGGATGCCATTACAATCAGATTCTGAACTGGTTTTCAGATTAGAAAATTCAGGTGTTACAAGGTTAGAGGCCATAATTGCATCTGAGGGTGAATCCAAATGAGTGTGCACATGCAGGGGCATGCATTTCGCACAGCACAGTTAACAGCGGCACATATTTGTACTGCTGTTTTGTGCCCTAGAGCATGCCCTGCACGCACACTCTGGCACATGCCAAATTGGCCTGGGTGAGGCCCAAGTGGGGTAGAGCAGGCTGGGGCCAGCACCCGTACTGGCCCCAGCAGCCTCACCTGGGGTCCTGAGGGACTTCCAGGGCAGCACCAGCACCAATTCATAGATTACACAGACATTAGGGCTGGAAGAGACCTCAGAAGATCATCAAGTCGAGCCCCCTGCCCCAGAGGCAGGAAGTCAGCTGTGGTCATAGGATCCCAGCAAGAAAAACATCCAGGTTTCTCTTGAAGGCGTTCAAAGTAGGTGTTTGAACCACCTCCGGCGGCAGGCCATTCCAGACCTTGGGGGCTTGGGTAGTAAAGAAGTTCTTCCTTATGTCCAGCCTGAAACGGTCTTGCAGGAGTTTATAACCATTTGACCTCGTCATCCCTTGTGGCACTCTGGTGAATAAATGTTCCCCCAGGTGCTGGTGATCACCCCTTATAAACTCATAAGTGGCCACCAGATCACCCCGAGCCTGCACTTTTCCAGACTAAAGAGTCCCATAGCTCTCAGCCTCTCGTCATAAGGTCTGCTTTCCTGACCTCTGATCATGCGCATGGCTCTCCTCTGCACTCACTCAAGCTTTTCCACATCCTTTTTGAATTGTGGAGCCCAAAACTGGATGCAGTACTTCAGCTGTGGCCTCACCAAGGCCAAGTACAATGGGAGAATGACGTCCCGAGATTTGCTTGAGAAGTATCTATGGATGCAAGCCAGCATTTTGCTTGCTTTACTAGCTGCAGCATTACACTGCAGGCTCATGTTCATCTTGTGATCAGTCTGGACTCCCAAGTCACTCTCGTCCATAGTGCTAGTTAGTTTGGCTTTCAATAATTTGGGGTACAGTTCCCCCAAACCCCTGCACCAATCTTCTTGAAACTTGGCAGGCTTCATGCTCTCAGCAGAGGCTACCATCCCTGCAAGTTTCATCCAAATTGGACAAAAAACAACAAA